>NC_056743.1:174343823-174475767 GCF_019279795.1 Protopterus annectens | reverse complement strand
CTCTGCTAGACAAAGGCTGCTTTAGGGGGTTTTGGCAAAGGCCTTAATCGACATGGATGCAGGAGGCCCAACAGCCCACGCAGGGGTAGAAATATCCAAAGGGAGGCATCAGATAAATCCTGTAAACCTGCACAGTGGGATTAGTAGCAGATTCAGCCAGGCTGAAGAGGCTCGGTAAGTGGCAGCCGTCGGCTGGAAGAACCGGTGGGACCGGTTTCAGCCGAAACAGACACTGCTGGTTATTTAACCGCTGTAAGCCTCGCCTGAAAGCCGCAGACCGCGTAGTGTCGGTCCTTTTCCTTTGCGCTTTTAGAAATTTCATAAGTCGGTTATTATCCGACCGGCATAATGTAAGCAAAAGCCGGAGCCAAAAATCCTTCCAGCAGCAAATTCCGACCCGAATGCCTGCCGCCTGTCGGTTGAAAGAAGCACAGGCTAGACAAGCTGCTACGTGCATGTGGTCTGGGCTAAGCAAGGTACACAGTAAGGTGGAAATCCTTATGAGGTATTTGCTTCCCACATGTTAAATGCAATTATTCACTTTTTCTGACATCGGCTGAGGCAAGAGTTTCTAGCGGGCACTTAGCTTTAGAAGTCTTGGCTGAAATACTTGTAGTAGTAATCTCAGGTTCTGGCGACCGGCACTTGCGAACAGCTTCTGCTTGGGCTGCCACGGCAAGAAAGACTGAAGAAAATGGCGTTGGCTGATGCTTTTATACCGAACTGCACCTATGACTGGGGAGGAAGCGACGACAACCGACACTGGACCTAGACTTTGGAATTCGGCCGACCGAGGACCCGCCTGATGGCAAGATAACCCATCTGTTATGACTGCAGCTGTATGCACGATGAACATCCATGGAGCTGCCAAGGATTGGACGTGTGAAGGGGGCTTGAAGACAAAAAGAGTGTTTTTTAGTTTATGAATGGATGGAGGAGTTAATGAAATTAACAGGAGCAATAAACAATGGAATACAGGCGGAGGAGGTGGTCACCACAATAAAAAGAACATGCTGGAGGGATGGATTCCTGTCCCAGAGACTTCCCATACTCTGTAACAAACTAACCATTCATCTCAAGCAAAGATCCTTCCTCATTGGCCCTCTTTAAGAGAAATCTTGATGACTGGATGGGAAATAGAAAATTCACCCGGGGATCACTTTGACGGCACTCGACAGAGGCACAGGAAAATAATTTACTTGGGTGGCGAAAGCCAGGGAACCTTTTCTGGCTAGGCTTATATAAGCCCCAGGACCAATAGCCTAGTACCTACCAATGAACCTATAAGTATTCTTCCCTAGATATAAGCAAATGACTGCACTGGTATATCAAGAAATTATAGTTGTGTAAGGTACTTCAATAACAGATAATCATGGATATGTACTGTAACAGTAAATCAAAAATTTTGGATTTACCCACCTTTATGAGTCATTATGAATGTCCAAAATTTCTGCAAGTAGTAGTTTACCACGAGGAACCTAATATATGGGGTATTATCTGGGCAGATATTTACTAGCCAACAGTCTATCCAGTACAGAAAATATATTACAACTTCTAACTAACTTTTATCTACAAATGTTAACAACATAGTTATTAATTGAACAATTTTGAATAGTAAAGTAAGTACTCTGACGACCAGCCACAATCACAGTACAACCCTAAGATGATGTGTGCTCATAGCTTGGGGATAGACAAGAGACAAAAAAAGATCACATGGAGAAGCATTTTTTTCATTAATTTACTGTCTTGGAATATAACTTGATCCAATGACTACCTTATGTCACAGTCTGGATTTAACATTAAAACAACCAATAGGCACAATGTACAGCATTCATTCTACCACAGCAGTTAATGCACAATCTGAACTGCACCCAATCAGCAGCAGCAGTAATGCTCAGAAAAAAGTGATCATAAGATCGTTACACATCTGACATTTGATAAACAGATGGACACAGCCAACTTAAAATAAGATTTCTAAGTGACTAACAGTGAGGTAGCCATGATCAACTACATTTGAAGAAATAAGGAGCAAAGGGAAAACACCAAGAAAAAATAGAAAATACGAGACAGAAAACTCACTACTATAAAAGCAGCAACAGAAAAATCAATAATATAGGACAGAAAGGTCACCAGATGTTCTCTTAGCAGAAATGGAAGCAAGGTGCTTGAAGGCTGTGAAGTCAGGTTGGGCATTTCAGAGTTCAGTTGATCACTGCGTCATTTTAGTATCCCTCATCAGCTTATATGACAATGTGCCAAACTCTGCAATATCATTCTCTTACAAATGCATGCTCTTGTGTGCAGTGTCTCATTTACCAGACAAAACCATATCTATGTTTCCCAACACAGAAATGTTTCCATTAAAATAAATGAGCCTGCAAAGCTCATCAACCCTCCAATCTCTCTATATTATTCCTGAACCAGCATCTCAAGAACAATGTCACTTTAGTAACTGGCTTCTACGATAAACACACACACATACATGCGCATGCACACATACAACACCATCAAAAATAGATAAAAAAATAAACTAGTGATAAGGTAAATGTCTCTCTCTGCATTAGTCAATTTATTGTAGCATACTGTTAATATATCTAAAATGAATTACTGCACATGGGTAAGAATGATGTACCTGGTTTCAACTTTACTGTTCTCTTCAGACATATTCTTTTTTGGCGCAGGATCATCAGATGTCTTGGGCACTGATGAAAAAGCTGGGATAGATACCTGAAGGACACTTGTATGTACCTGAACAGGATTCTGTAAAACAGCAGATAAAGTGATATTCCAGCTAGCACGGAACCCGTACAAATTCCAGCACAATACAATACAAAAGCTACTCTGCTATTTTAAGCTATTACCAGACATAGGATAAACACAGTAGTGTTGCCCCCTCCCAAAACATTCACAGAGGAAAGAAACTGCAAAAAAACAATCACCAGAGCTGTGGACCCATCAAATTACAGACACTTGTTACTGTATTCTTTAGGCATACGTATGTGTCAATCTTAGTTCAATCAGCAAGTAACCAAAATAGCCAAAATATATCAGAACTCATCAGAACAAAAATATGTTTAATAAAATAAAAAAATGATATCACAGCAGCAAAATCCAATCACAAATCGAAAAAAAAAGACAATTTAGATGCACATCCATGGGCATCATAACGGGATGGTGAGTGGGTGATTTACTACACAGTGGTAGGCATCTACATGATTCAAAGATCTACTTTTATGGCAAATGCCCCCAACTGTACCACACTTGGAGATACCTACCGCTGACTATATTACTTACACCAGAATACCAAAGCTAACAGAGTACCAATCAACTCACTAAGGGTGGCTGATATTGAAGCAAAGCATGCAGTACAGAAGAAGCAAAGCCTGCAGCTGGGTCTGGGTCATCAATCCAGAACTGGAATGTTTGTGCATGTGCTTCCACACATTCTGAGCAGAGATTTTCCTGAAAGAGAGGCTGTAGTAGCTACTGTCCCACAACTGAGGACTAGCCACTACACTCCTCTGCATTTTAGTTTTGTTTAATAAGTTTTCATTTTCCATACCGTGGTGGTTCGAGTGGTTTTGTTGTTTTTATTCTGGGCCTCTGGTACTCCTGTAGTTGCTGGTTTTGTTTTGACCATCTGCTACACTCACAGTGATACAGCATGCAAGTACAAAGAAAAAAAACTCTGTACAGCTGCACAAACATGCCAAGCTCCCATGATGTCCTTAGACTACAGGACCAGCCCTAGCAATACCAGAAAAGTCGGAGTGTGGGGGTTGGGTGGGATAAGGGGACAGCTGGCAGACCCCGGTATAGACATGGCACACTGAGGTGCCAAACCAGTACCAATAATGGAAGGCAAAAAATACTTATTCAAGTTTTTCACCTTTAAAACTAAACTAAAACATACTGACACAAACAATGCATTCAATTATGTTTAATACATATGACAAACGTCTTCAGACTGTGCTATATAACACCTCTGAAAAACATAAAAAGGATGAGATAATGTGAAGTAAACCACCATATGCTAATACATCATCATATTAGTAATGCAAATATTCCTTACTAAAAATGCTTAAAACCTAATAGGTTTACAATTTATTAGGCAGGTGGCCTGGCTGACCTTGTAGAGTCTAACCATGCAACCTAGACAGTTTAATGGGTGATTTGACATAACTCAATGAGTACTATAATGCTTAAAGAAACTTTGTTGATATCATCCAATCGTTAAAGCAGAACATGAAGGTGGCCAGTGCATTACCTTGTCTGACATGCAAGGACATGAAAGGTTACCTTATTCTATAGACAGGTATTCCCTCTGTGAGGAAGCTCTCTCTCCAAGTGGTTCAGTTTATGCTGTAACGAAGGTTGACATCTTTGGAGTCAAGGTTTTTAGTATTAGAAGTATTTCTAAGGTGGGGGAAGTCTACTAGGACAGGCTCTTTTGCAATCCAGAAGGTAAAACAGAGATGTCCTTCTATATCACTATTGCAGTATCCAAAACAGAAGGGATCTCCTGCTCTGCTCAGGGCAGCCCGACACTTGTCCAGTATATAAAGACTGATGATCTTGTATGCACCATACATCACATTTATGCTTCCCACACAGACTGTAGAAACATAAGGGATACATGGACACAACTACCCTGAATTTTTTTGCTGCAGTTCATACACTACCTTTGCTAGTGCTCTGAATACTTGGAATCAGATAAGTGCCCAGTTTTTTTTTTTTTTTTTTTACTTTCTTGGTCTAGTATTTTCTTTTGCTAACTAGAGTTCATGTCATCCAAGAATAGAAAATGTCAGTGCGGGAGGCAGATTCCCCATAAGGATCATCATGGACAGTGTCTTGCTTGTTTGGATGCTTCCCACAACCATACCTCTTGCAGTATCTGTAAGGCATTTGTGCCCAAGACACTCAAGCAGTTTGCCTTTCTCGGCCATTTGTCCTGAAAACCAGCAACTTAAACAGCTAGCCCAGGGAACTATGGCAGAATCCTTTAACCCAGTGATACTCCTGCTAGGTAAGGTGGCAGCAAAGAAGTCTCAAATTCTTTAGCTGTCCAGCCTCCACTAGAAGTACATCTATTGAAACAGGTAATAGCTCTGTAGGTTGTCTGGCATGCATATCTGACTCCTCTGCCGTGACCATGTCCAGAGGCCTGCATGGATCTGCCTTCCACACGTCCAGTGAGGTTTTGCAGACATCTGCTCCAGACATCAAACGGGAACAGAGTTTGATTATCTTGGAGGTTCCTAGAGGGATTCCACACATATTGGTTAGGGAGGAGGTTTTGAGTTCTCTTTTCAAAACTCACCAAGAGTCGGAACCTTAAGTATTTGTTAGGGCTGATGCTCCTTCCAAGGAAAGACAAAAAAACTGAAGCATGTTTCTGTCCATCCTAATGGCAGGAGTTTACTCAGGGCTTGTTTTCTGCCTTGATGGCCCTAAAACCTCTCAATGGGGTTTTGGTACCTGCCCCTTGGACCTTTACCCCTTTCCAAATGGCTTAGGAAACCAGATTCCTCAGATACGGATTCAATGTCTGATGAGGGGTGTTTATCCTATTCTTCACAGATGCCTTCACTTTTGGCTTATGGTTCTGATGAAGAGGAGTCTGTAAGCCCAGAGTCTCCTTTACAAGAATTGTCTTTTAGGGACACAATTGCTAGGATGTTGGAGTACTTTAAGTGGGATTTTTCTCAAGTGTCTTGATATTCAAAGATATTATGAGTTGCTTCAGGTGGATACTCTTAAACCAATCGGCAGTTACTCCTGTGTTGGCTGCTTTATTAGACACTAATTGCTGCTTCCAAGTCTCCTGATTCTCAGCCTCCTGCTCCTAAGAAACCCGGATAGGTTCTGTAAGGTCCCTGAGGATTGTCTATTTTTATTTAAATGTTCTTCTGCTCATCCTGCTGTGGTGCCAGTCTCTTCTGACAAACCTTCTAAACTTTTGCCCTCTTCCAAACTTTTGACTTCTAAGGATAACAGGGTAACAGACAGGATTGGCAAGAAAGTTTATGCTGCTTCTGTTTTGGCCTTTAGGGCTATTAATTACCAGACCCACATAACCAGGTACACTCTAGCCTTGACTGCTCGGGCTTGTCAGGTTACCTCTACCCTTCCTGATTCTGTTGGAAATCCTCTGCCTTATTTTTTTTAGGTTCTAATTCTCAAGTGGCTCACCACTCTAAGTGTTAACTATGATGTTGCTGATGCCTCATATCTAGGACTGCAGCATTTGAGTCCATCATGAAACACTACTCTTGACTTTGTGTCCAGTCTGTAGGTCAACAAGTAGGGAGGCACAGAATCTCTTCAAGCTTGGGAGGTGGGTCTTAGTTGTTAGTTAACTCTTCAGGCAGTACACATTCCTTCAGAGCACATTATCATGGCAGCCTGTCAGCAGGTCCAAAACACATGCTCACTAATGGATGCTTCACAGAGACATGTTTCTGTACATTGTCTATCGGGGCAAGGCATTCATAGGTTGGTACTAGGCTATCTGCCTTAGGGCATTTATAAGCCTAGCCAGAGTGTACTTGGCTTTCGCCACCCTTTTAGATTAGTTGACTGTGCCTCTGTATAGTAGGTCACAGAAGGTAGCCCTTTTAAGGTTAGTTCACTGTACCTCTGTCAAGCAGGGACACAGAAGAGATCCCAGGGGTAAACTTACAATCTCCCATCCACTCGTCAAGATTTCTCTTGAAGAGGGTCAGTGAGGGGTTCTGCCTAACATGGATTGGGATTTTGTTCGAGTGAGGGGGAGCCTCTGGGATATGAATCTGTTGCTCCAGCATGTCCTATTTATTTCTGTGCTGAGGTTCAAGTCCATGGAGCGTGTAGCTCTAAGGGATTTGGATTTCCTGAAGTGAAGCATGTCCGTTAATTCTGGGTTGGACATGGCTTTATATGTCAGACACAGATCGCCTCTGAGTAGGCGGTACGCAACTGAGTAGAGCTTGAGTTTCTTTAGTCGAACTGCATAGGACAAGGCACCTTTGGGGTCTTTCCAGTTGCTGCAGGTGTCGGGTAAGGTACATCCCAAATGGGGCATTGTATTCAATTATGGGCCTGATACGTAATGAGTAGAGGGGCACAATGACCTCTCTTGATCTAGATGTGAACTCTTTCGTGATAATGTGGGCTATATAGAAGGATTTCTAACCACTCTGGCAACGTGATTGTCAAAGGAGGGATTGCTATCTACTTGGGTCCCCAAGTCCCTAATTACTTCTTCCGTACTTAATGGATTACCACCTATGTGGTAATTTGTGGTCACTTTGTTTTTCCCAAAGGGGATGACTATGCACTTTTTGGCATTTAGCTTTAGGCCATGGCTCTGGCACCAGTTATCCATCTCTGAGAGACCCTTTTAGAGGATGCTTGTGTCAGCCGGAGAGTCGATTATGGCACCCAGTTTGCAGTCATCTGCGAACTTGGTCAGCCATAGTCCTCCCGTGTTAGCCTGTACCTCGGAGAAATATATACCGAACAAGAGAGGTCCCAGGACTGAGCCTTGTGGGAAGCCACTTGTAACTGGTTTAGAGTCTGACATGGCACCTGCTATTCTGACCATGTGGGTTCTATCCCGGAGCCAGTTTGCAACCCATCTTGTGACATAGGGGTTGACATTTAAGCTGGTGAGCTTATTTATGATGCCCGAGTGGGGTATTGTGTCGAAGGCTTTTGCGAGGTCCAGGTAGCCTGTGTGGACTACCTTCCCTTCATCTATGGCTTTAGTAACTGTTTCAAAGTCGTCGACCAGGTTCAAGAGGCAAGATTTGCCCTTAAAGCTGAATTGGGTAGGATCTAGTGTCTGGAGGTTCCCAATGTCTTTGTTTATGATTTCCATGATGATATGCTCCATAGCTTTGCAGACCAGGCTAGTCAGGCTTATAGGGCGATAGTTTCCGGGGTCTGTTGTGGCACCACCTTTGTGGAGTGGGACTACTGTTGCTGTACACCATTCCTTGGGTACATATCCTGCAGTAAGGCTGAGATTGAACAGTGACTTTATATGAGGGTTTAGTTCTTCCTGGAGCTCATGTAAGACGCAGCCCGGGACACCGTCTGGTCCCACTGATGCTGTGTTTTTTTGCTTTGGAGAGGGGGCAGCTCTCACCTGTGCATCTGTGATCTCAGGAAGGCTACACTCTGTTGGGATAGACATTTGCTCTTTTGGGGGGGAAGGGGGGGGTTGCATTAAACCTTCCTGCCAGGCTGTTGGCAATGTCTGTGGGTTCAGTGTATTGTTTGTCATTTTGCACTAGCTCAGAGCATATCTGGGAGTTGCCTCCCAGGTTCCTGACATAACTAAAGGTGGTCTTGTGATTATCTTTAGTGTCTTGTGCAATTTTTCTTTCGAAGCTGGCCTTAGATGATTTTATGAGGGATCGTAGTTTCTTGCTAGTACTGATCAGAGATGCCTTCCCTTTTTGGGATTTTGCTCTATCATGTAGTAGCTTTCTCCTTCTGTTGTATAGCTTATTTATGGCCGGGGTCCACCAGACAGGTCTCCTGCCTTTGGAGGAGTGAGTCTTGGTTTTATTTGGGATAGCATGCTCCATGCATTCCTGTAGGTGTCCATAGAATGCTTTTGTAAAGGATTCTGCATTTTGGGCTGTATTTTCCAATGGCCCAGGGGCTTTGAAGGATTCCACCTCAGTTTTGAGAAGTGTGAAGTTTGCTTTTGAGAAGTTCTTCACCATGGTTTCCTTGGCTGGGGGTGGGGATGGAATATGGATGTCCCGTGAGATTAGTTTATGGTCTGATCTTACCAATGAAGGGTATACCTCTGGTGTGGAACATAGAGACCCCATGTTGGTGATGACCAGATGCAATATGTTTTCCCCTCTTGTGGGAGTAGTGACCAGTTGTTCCATAGCATTTAAGTTTATAAATTCTAGGAACCATTGGGCGAGGATGTTTGGGCTTGAGTAGTTTTCCCAATTAATGTTTGGGTAGTTGAAGTCACCCAATATAATGGTGTTTGGAGAGACCTTCACATTCTCCAGTTTTCTCAGGAAAGAAGAGTGGGGTTCCTGTGTTTGGGAGGGTGGTCTGTAGCAGGCTACGAACTGAAAGGCAGTTTTGCCCACTGTTAGTTGCAAATGGATGGTCTCCGATGCTTCGTGCAGTGCCACTAACCTGGAGGTGTGGATATCTGATAAATATGGACACTCCCCCTACTTTTGTGGTTTGGTCCGAGTTTTGGGGCCGAAAAGCATGGTGCTCTCGGGAGCCACCTCAGGTAGATCCTCAAGTAGAACAGGGTATGCCTCAGGTAGATCTTTTTGCTTCCTCTCTTCTGTTCCAGAGTGCCATGCCATCTGACATGGAAGATCGACAGGCTTTCTTTTCCTTGGAAAAGGATGCTTCTTTATGCTTCCCCTCTTCCTCTACTTCCAAGACTCCTGCAGAAGATTCAGCCAGAATCCCAAAAATCTTACTAGTGACTCCCTTTTGTCCAAGACAGCACTGCTTCCCCCCTCTTAATGCATCTGGCTAGGTGCAATTACCAGAAGTTACCTCACTGTGGCTGATCTCCTCACACAGGATAAGGGATCTCTCATTCATCCTCACATGTCCACTCTTCAACAAACACTGTGGATGATAGGGTTTTGATGCCTTTCAGGCACCTCTTTTCTGAGGATGTACTCAGGGAAAGATTTTGTCTGGTGCCATGCTCGTAGCCAGGACCCTTTTTCAGTGGGAGTCCTTCTGGTCCTGTCTTATTTGTGTGAGTTGCTCCAGTCTGGCCTGGACTACTCTTCTGTCAGTCAATTCTGCTTACCTGCCCTTGAATCCTCCTTTGACTTCTTGTTTTGAGGTCAGTTTCTTACAGATGTCCTGCATATTAGGCCACCAAGGAAAAGTACAGTTGTGTACACTTACCATAAATGTAGATGTTCAAGTGTATTCACTGTTGCCTGTTGCAGTCAACACCTGTGGGTTATCCCTGCTGGGTAGCCCACGGCCGGCCCGAATGCCAGAGTAAAGGGTTTCCCTCCTGCGTCGGCTGTCTGGTGTCTGCGGCTGATGTTAGATCATCAGGGCTATAAAGTGAGGCAGCTAAGGCCATTACATCAGCTTTTCTTGTCTCCAACATGTAGGAGTCCCCAAGAAAGAGAAAAAAGGGGGATGGTGGGAGGGAAAAAGGACTGCAACAGAGAATACACTCGAACATCTACATTTATGGCAAGTCTACACAACTGTACTATGTTCTTCGTGTTTCACTGTTGCAGTCATCACTTGTGGGAAGATTCCCAAAACTGAGAAACAGGGTGGCGGAAAGGATGAGAGGAGTAAAGCTCCATGGTTGCAGCATTTCAAAGGGATGCCAACATGCCCTGCAGGACTGCAGATGCAAAGCCTGCCCTGGTTTTAGAGAAGGTAGCCAACTGGTAGTGTTTGGTGAATGTGTGGATGAATGTCCAGGTAAGCAGGTTCCAAAATATCCTTGGTTGGAACTCCTCTCAGGAAGGCAGTGGAAGTAGAAGCTGCTCTAGTGGAATGTGATCTGATGGATTTGGGAGGACTCTTTCCATGAAAGAAATAGCAGAAATTGATGCAATGCAAGATCCATTTAGAAATAGTCTGTTTGAATATGGGTTTCCCTTCTGCCCAAGCGTGAGACTAGTAGCTGACAGATTTTCTGAATGACTTGGTAATATCTCACTTGTCTGTGCACATCTAGGGTAAGCAAAATACTTTCCCCTTTATTATGGGGGTTGGGAAAGAAGGTAGGGAGATGGATGGCCTGGTTGAGGGTAACATCAGAGACTACCTTTGGCATAAAGGAAGAGTTGGTCCTAAGGGATACCCTGTCATCATGGAAGATGAAGGGCTCAGTGGCCATAAGGGCCTGAAGCTCAGAAACTTTCTTGGCTGAGGTGATGGCCAGCAAGAATGCAGTTTTCCAAGAAAGGTACTTCAGGTCCGCTGAAGCAGCTGGCTCAAAAGGAGGCAAATTCAATTTTTACAGGAAAAAGTTTAGATCCCACGCTCCAGCAGGCGGCCTTCTAGGTGGTCTGATGGGGGCCACACCCCAAGGAAAGTACAGTTTTGTACCTACCATAAATGTAGATGTCCGAACTGGATAGCATCTGCAGTCATAACAACTGGGTTGTCCTGTCGTCAGGCGGCCCTTCAGTCGGCCGGATTCCAAAGTCCGGGTCCGGCTTCGCTGATGTCGCACTTCACCCGGGCGTCATCTGTTGGTCTCGGTGTAAAGCAGCATCAGCCCGACGCCATTTTCCCTCAGTGTTTCTTTGCCCCAGATGCCAGTAGCCCTCTTGAAGGCTAAAATTTGGATAAATGCCAATGTTTCCAAAAAATGAGGTAAACACAAAAAATAAGCATGTATGTATTGATATATACAAACAAATACACCGCAAAGGACTCCCCCACCAGCTAGCTATTAGGAGGGTAAACACCCTAGGAGTACCACAGAGAGAAAGGAGGTAATCCTGACTGCAGATGCTATCCAGTTCGGACATCTACATTTATATGGTAGGTACAAAACTGTACTATATCCTTCATGGATGCATCTGCAGTCATAACAACTGGGTAGAATACCATAGCCAACTAGGGGAGGAGGAAAAACGCTAGATTATGGTGTGTTTAGGGATCCCTTGCAGTACAGCAGTGGCAAACCCTGCTCGGGATCTGGAATATAGAGGCAAATTATAATGCTTGGCAAATGTATGCGGAGGGTCCAAGTAGCCGCCTCAATAATGTTTGGTTGCCACTCCTCGTGAAGGCTGTAGTGAAATTGGCTGTTGCCTTGTAGAATGAGGTCTTATGTTCTGTGGGTGGTTTCCATGGAAGGGAGTAACAGAGACGTATACATTTCTATCCATTTGGGTGTCTGTTTGGAAATAAGCTTTTCCTTCCTTCCTGTTACATAGGCTACAAAAGCTGGTCAGTTTTTTCACACTACTTTTATTCGGTCCAGAAATAGTAAGCGTAGCTGTCTATGTACATCCAAGGTATGCAGTATTCTTTCCCCTCTGTTTTGTGGGTTGGGAAAAGAGAAGGTAGGTAGGTGGATTGCCTGCTGGTTTAAAGACACTCTGGAATGCCACCTTGGGCATACCGTGCTAGGATTAACTTAGTCCTCATGGACACTATCTTGAGTGGGAAGATTAGGAAGGGTTGTACCCATTAGGGCCTGAGTTCAGAAACCCTCCTGGCTGAGGTTGGCCCTTGATAGGAAGGCCGTTTTTCCACGATAGATGCTGGAGGTCTGCTGTTGCCTGCTGGTTCAAAGGGAGCAGTAGTGTCAACTTTTCTAGCACAAAGTTCAAGTCCCAAGCTGGCAATGGTGGTTTCCTTGGAAGTTTCATTCTTGATTCTCTGAGGAACTGCCTGAGTAAAGGGTGTGAAAAACAGGTGGATCAAGCTGTATTCTGCACAGTATAGCTTCCAGTGCATGTATCTTGTTGATGATGGAGGAGTAGGACAGGCCTGAATGTACAGTTCTGCCAAGATGCTCCAGAATGTTAGAGCATATCTATATTTGACACATCTTTTCCTCTTTCAGTGCTCCAAATGACAAACCTTTTCCATTTCCTGCATAGTTCCTTCTTGTTGAAGGTCTGCGGGCTTCAAGAATAATGACTTTAACTCTTTGAGAGGATTCTGGATTAGCTGCTGCTGCTATGTGTTGCTCCATGCAGTCCAGTTTTAGCGTTTTAGGTTTGGATGCATGATGCTGTAGTTGTTCTGAGTTAACATCAAAGGCATCAGAAATTGTGTACATATTGTTCGAGACATGTGCTCCTCAGCAGTGGGTACCAGCAGTGTTGTCTTAGCCAGTTGGAGCTATCAGGATTATCCTTAGACTTCCTTGATTTTAGTAATACCTTGTGTATCAAGGGAATTAGGAATGCATATGCTGTTAGGCCTTTCCAGCTGAAGGAAGGAGGCGTCCACTTTCCATGCTAGTGGGTGGAATGTCCTTGTGCAAAATTTTTGAGCTGTGGTGATTGAGAGAGCGGAATAGATCTATGGAGCATTCCCCATTTCTTTGAGATAGTCTTGAAGATGTCCGGTGTAGCATCCATTCGTGGGCATCCGATTAATAGTTCTGTAATATATCTGCTAAGTATTTTTCTTTTCGGTACAAATATTGCCTGTAACTGGATGTTGTAGCTGAGTGCCAGGTTCCACAGCTCCAAAGTCTCATTCTGCATAGGGGCATGAATGAGTGCCTCCTGCTTGTTGATGTATGCCTGTGAGCTGGTGAGGTGTTGTCTGTCCTTAATCATCAACTGGCCCTCTTTGAAATATGGGTCTGAACTTTTGGATTACTGATTTCTGCTGCCAGCATTTCTTTTTAGGTTGATGTGCGGAGGTGAAGTTGATCCTGGTCACATCCTTACTTGCGCATTTATCAGCATGTGGGCCCCCATCCTGAGTCTGAAGCGTCTGTTGTGATGGTCTGGCTTGTGACATCTGCGAAAGGGTAGCCCTGGGTTTGACTAATGCTTAGCAGGCCCACCATAGAACTCCTGTTTTAAGCATGGAATTAGTGGAGTTTCTGTTTCTAGGCTGTGTCTGTGTTGGGACCATAAATTCTTTAGAGTGCCACTGTGAGTTTTTCTCTCATAATATGATCATGGCAAGTGGGACCAAGATTATGCATGATGCCATGAAGCCGAGCCTGCGTACTTTTCTTGCTGTTAACTTGTTCTGTTTTGTTGGTGCCAAGAGTAAGAGGGAGTTCTTTTTGTTTTCTGCAGTTAGGAATGCCATTTGTTTTACTGTGTCCAATTCAGCAAGAATGTCCTTGTTTGGGATGGCATCAGCCTTGATTTTTTATAAATTGACTGTGTATCAGTGCTTGTAACTTAAGTAAATGACCCTTTGTAAATCTATTTGTCCAACTTGCTTTTTATTGTCCCCTTTAGCAGCAGGCAGTCGTCCAGGTATGGGTGCAGTTAGATTCCTGTAGTCTGCAGTGGGCGGGTGCAGTGCAGGCATTTTTGTGAATGCTGGGCGCAGTAGATAAGCCAAGGGCAATGCTGAGAATTGATAATGCTCTGATCCTGCAAGAAATCTGATTATCTTCTGCAGATTGGTCGAGATAGGGGCGATGCAGGTATGTACCTCCTTGAGATCTAGAGTTACCAGCCAACACTCCTTGCCCAGCATGAGAAAAGTTGCCTATGGGGTCAACATTTTGAATTTTTGGGACAATGATGTATGTATTTAAGGTGGACAGGTCGATAATAGGTCTCAACTTTTCCTTTCTTGGAACTAGGAATAGTCTGGAGTAGAATCCCTTTCCTTGTTCTGTTATTTGGCCTCTCTTTCCACAGCTCTCATGTTTGCTAACTGCATTATCTGTTGTAGAGCCTGCAACTTTTGATTTGGAGTAGATTTGGCTCTCTTTTGACTAGTAAAGTGTGGAAGTGGAACCGGTAACAGCAATCTATGGTTTTGTAAAATCCACTTGTCTTTTGTAATATAGTGCCAGTTCTTTGAAAATAAGGTTAATTTGTATTTCTCCCTAATGGGCTGCTATTTGTTCCCTGGTAGGCGGATTTAGAGTTAAGTCACTGTGGTTGTGTTGTAGTGGCAGTGGTTGTGTCTGTGCCTCTGTTGTTACCTTGTCAAGAGCTTTTAAAGGACCAGGTTCAAGAGGCAAGATTTGCCTTAAAGCTGAATTGGGTAGGATCTAGTGTCTGAGGTTCCCAATGTCTTTGTTTATGATTTATGATGATATGGCTCCATAGCTTTGCAGACCAGGCTAGTCAGGGCTTATAGGGCGATAGTCGGGGTCTGTTGTATAAATTCACCTTTGTGGAGGGATACTGTTGCTGTACACCATTCCTGCACACATCCTGCAGTAAGGCTGAGATTGGGAACAGAAGACTTATATGAGGTTTAGTTCTTCCTGGAGCTCATGTAAGACGAGCCCGGTCAATCGGCCTGGTCCCATCGATGCTGTGTGTTTTTTGTTTTAAGAGGGCAGCTCTCACCCGCATCTGTATCCCAGGAAGGCCACACTCTGTTGGGATAGACATTTGCTCTTTGGGGGAAGGGGGTTGTATCGAACCTTTCTGCCAGGCTGTTGGCAATGTCTGTGGGTTCAGTGTATTGTTTGTCATTTTGCACTAGTTTCAGGATATCTGGGAGTTGCCTCAGGTCTTGACATAACTAAAGGTGGTCTTGTGATTATCTTTTAGTGTCTTAAAGCAATTTTTTCAAGCTGGCCTTAGATGATTTTTGTATGAGGATCAGAGTTTTTACAGTACTGGATCAGGAGACTCTTCCTTTTTGGACTTTGCCTATCATGTAGTAGCTTTCCTTCTGTTGTAAGTAGCTTATTTATGGCCGGGTCCATCAGGACAGGTCTCCTGCCTTTGGAGGAGTGTGAGTCTTGGTTTTATTTGGGATAGCATGCTCCATGCATTCCTGTAGGTGTCCAGAAGCTTTTGTAAAGGATTCTATGCTTTTGGGCCAGATTTTCCACCTCGGGCCCAGGGGCTTTGAAGGATTCCACCCTCGGTTTTGAGAAGTGTGAAGTTTGCTTTGAGAAGTTCTTCACCATGGTTTCCTTGGCTGGGGTGGGGATGGAATATGGATGTCCAGTGAGATTAGTTTATGGTCTGATCTACCAATGAGGTATACTCTGGTGTGGAAACATAGGGAGACCCCATGTTGGTAGATGACCAGATGCAATATGTTTTCCTCTTGTGGAGTAGTGACCAGTTGTTCCACAGCTGCTTTGAGTTTATAAATTTAGAACCAAGTACAGGGAAGTTTGGGCTTGAGTAGTTTTCCCAATCAATGTTTGGGTAGTTGAAGTCACCCAACATACGGTAGTTTTGGGAGAGACCTTTCACATTCTCCGTTGCGGAAAGAAGAGGGGTTCCTGTGTTTGGAGGGTGGTCTGTAGCAGGCTGTAACTGAAAGGCAGTTTTGCCCACCGTTAGTTGCAAATGGATGGTCTCCGGCGTTTGCAGCCACCAACCTGAGTGGATATTCGATAAATATGGACACCCCCATTTTGTGGTTTGTCCGAGTTTTAAATAAAAGCATGTGCTCTCGGGAGCCACATCAGGTAGATCCCCAGGTACATCAGGTGCCTCAGGTAGATCTTTTTGCTTCCTCTTTCTGTTCCAGAGCATGCCATCTGGACATGGAAGATCGACAGGCTTTCTTTCCTTGGAAAGGATGCTTCTTTATGCTTCCCTCTTCCTCTACTTCCAAGACTCCTGCAGAAGATTCAGCCAGAATCCCAAAAATCTACTAGTGACTCCTTTTGTCCAAGACAGCAATGTTTCCCTCTTTAATGCATCTGGCTAGGCAACGGCCCAGAAGTTACCCTCACTGTGGCTGATCTCCCCCACACAGGATAAGGGACTTCTCATCCATCCTCACATGTCCACTTCAACAAACACTGTGGATGATAGGTTTTGATGCCTTCAGGCACCTCGAGGATGTACTCAGGAAAGATTCTGTCTGGTGCCATGCCTCGTAGCCAGGACCCTTTTTTCAGTGGGAGTCCTTCTGGTCCTGTCTTATTTGTGTGAGCGTTCCAGTCTGGCCTGGACTACTCTTCTGTCAGTCAATTTGCCATTGGCCCTTGAATCCTTCTTTGACTCTTTAGTTTTGAGGTCAGTTTCTTACAGATGTCCTGCATATTAGGCCACCAAGGAAAGTACAGTTGTGTACACTTACCATAAATGTAGATGTTCAAGTGTATTCACTGCTGCCTGCCAGCCAACACCTGTGGGTTATCCCTGCTGGGCAGCCCACGCCGGCCCGCCAATACCAGAGTAAAGGGCTCTCCCGCGCCGGGCTGGGGTTGGTGTCTGCGTGCTGGCTAGAGATCACTGTGGGGGCTATAAAGTGAGGCAGCTAAGGCTATTACATCAGCTTTTCTTGTTCCAACATGTAGGGAGTCCCCGGAAAGAGAAAAGGGGGATGGTGGAGGGGAAAGGACACCCCAACAGAGAATACACTTAACATCTACATTTATGGCAAGTCTACACAACCGTATTTTATGTTCTTCTTGTTTCACACTGTTGTAGTCATCACTTGTGGGAAGATTCCAAAACTGGAGAAACAGGGTGGCGTGGAAAGGATGAGAGGAGAAGCTCCACATGGTTGCAGTATTTCAAAGGGATGCTAACATGCCCTGCAGGACTGCAGATGCAAAGCTCGCTCCTGGTTTTAGAGAGAAGGTAGCCAACTGGTAGTATTTCTTGGTGAATGTGATGAATGTCCAGGTAAGCAGGTTCCAAAATATCCTTGGTTGAACCTCTCAGGAAGGCAGTGGAAGTAGAAGTTGCTCTAGTGGAATGTGATCTGATGATTTGGGAGACTCTTTCCATGAAAGAGATAGCAGAAAATTGATGCAATGCAAGATCCATTTAAAAATGGTCTGTTTGAATATGGGGCTCCTTTCCGCCCCAAGCGTGGGAGAGACTGGTAGCTGACAGATTTTCTGAACGACTTGGTAATATCTCACTTGTCTGTGCACATCTAGGGTAAGTGTGTCATTTTCCCTTTATTATGGGGTTGGGAAAGAAGGTAGGAGATGGATGGCCTGGGAGGGTAACATCAGAGACCACCTTTGGCATAAAGGAAGGGTTGGTCCAAGGATACCCTGTCAAAGTATTGGAAGATGAAGGGCTCAGTGGCCATAAGGGCCTGAAGCTCAGAAACTCTCTTGGCTGAGGTGATGGGCCAGCAAGAATTTGGTGTTTTCCAAGAAAGGTACTTTCAGGTCCGCTTGAAGCAGCTGGCTCAAAGGAGGCACCACCTTACAGGAAAAAGTTTAGATCCCACGCTCCAGCAAGTGGCCTTCTAGGTGGTCTGATGGGGGCCACACCCCAAGGAACTGCTTTAACAGGTGTTGAGATATGGGCCGATCCAACTGGATATTGGCAGAGATAGCCAAGGCATGTGCCCTGATTGATATGGAGGCCCTGAACCTCCTGTTCCAAAATGGCCTGAGTGCACACACCTCCTTGGTGTGCCCCCCCCTGGCCATGTCTGATGCGTCTGTGGTGATGGTCTGGCCCTGTGGAAGAGTGATGAAGGGTAGACCCTTGTTCAGAGTACATGCCTCTGCCCACATAAGAGCGCCTTCTTTAAGCAAGGAATCAGGAGCACCTGGTGTTCCAGTGACTGAGTGCTGGCACCAACGGTTCCTGAGGTACCATTACAGTTTCCTCATATGCAGTCTGGCTAGGGGTACCAACAGGATGCAGGAGGCCATGTATCCCAGTGCCTGCAGGAATTTCCTTGCTATGAGGTGGTTCCTGCGGGCCAGCTGTGAAAGGTAAGATGGGAGGAAGCTCTGCTTCTCTGGAGGGAAGGAGGCTATTTGTGTTGATGTGTCCAGTAGAGCTCCCAGGAAGGTTAACCTGCTTGTGGGGAGAATTTGGGACTTTACCTGGGTGACTGTGAATCCCAGGGAAGTTAGGAGAGTCTGAATAAAGGTAAGGTCCTGCAGAAGTCTTTCCTTGGAGTCTGCCTGGATGAGGCAGTCATCAAGGTAGGAGTAAATCTGTATGCCCTTCTGTCTGCAAAAGGCAATTACAGGGGCCAGGCACTTAGTAAAGACTCTGGGAGCAGTAGATACACCAAAGGGTATGGCAGAGAACTGAAAGTGTTGTGACCCTGCTCTGAAGTGCAGGAAACTCATGCAGGACTTCCTTATGAGGATACGGAGGGTAGGCATCCTTCAGATCTAGGGTCACTAGCCAAGCATGTGGTATCAGCATTGGCAAAAGCTTGTGTAGGGTCAGCATTTTGAATTATGGGTCTAGAAGGGACAGATTCAGAGTGGATAGGTCTAGAAAAGGGCACCAGGTGCCCTCCTTTCTGGGTACCAGGTACAGTCTGGAATAAAACCCTTTTCCAGCCTGTTCTTTTGGTACAGGTTCCATGGTGTCTTGGGCATAAAGCTTTTGGATCTGGTGGATTGCTTCTGCCCTCTGATTTGCTGGAACATCCGAGAAGCCTGAATATCTGGGGTTTTCCTTGAAAGGGAATCTGTACCCACTGATAATCATTTTTAGGACCCATAGATCTGAGGAGATGGCCTGCCAATTTTCTAGGAAGAGGGAAAGTCTTCCTCCTAGTCTCCCTGGGTGATGGGGGGACACAGGGGAGGGGAGAGAGTCATTGTGAGTCCTTGGAGAAGGGAGTGGGCTTAGAACTCCCTTGCCTAGGCCCTGCAGTGGTTCATTGTCTGGATGTCAGTTGGCTTTGTAACTGGGGCCTAGAAGACCTGTCCCTGCTCCCCTTCCTCTGGACAGGTTTTGTTTGGGCAGGAAAGGACTGATGCTTTGTGGTGAAGTTCCTACTGAACCTGGAAGGCTGTACCTGCAAGAAATCCTTCACAGTCTGCATAGACTTGGCCTTGTCTTCCATTTTCTTAACCTCCTCAGCTTTAGGTTCGAACAGCTGGTCCTTGTCCAGAGGGCCATTTAGTAACTTGGACTTCATCTGGTCAGGCAGAGGTTGTTCCCTTAACCAGGCATACCTTCTGATCACGGATAAAGACACTGCAGCCCTGCTAGAAGCTTCCAAGGCATCAAACCCACAATGCAGGGAATGCTTGATTACCTGGGAGCTAGAAAGTATAAGATCCACTAGTTCCCTGATTGTACTGCTGTCTGGTAGGGTGGACATTTTTTGTTTTAATAATTCCTGCACATTTTGCTGGTATTTTACCATATGAAATTGACCACTCAGAGCTCTAATGGCTAAGGTAGCCAAAGTGTAGACCTTCTTTCCTAGTCTGTCTAAGGCTCTGCTCTATCAGTTGGAATGGGGTTTTTTGAGGAGCTAGCCCTAGCCCCCTTAGGACCCTGCGTAATGACCTCTGGGTCAGTTGTAATGCTTTTAAAAAGATACTTGCGAGTCTCTTGCACCCTATAATATCGGTCTGGCTTCCTGGGGGCAGGGGGAGAGAGTCCGGGGTGAGTGCAGATTCTAAAAAGACGTCCTCCACCACATACAGGATTGGGAATTCAACAGCAGCCTGACCGACCAATGCCATTTTGCAGTGAGAAATAGTCTCGCTGGAGTGTCTAGCTACACTTTCAGCTCTTCTCCTAGTAGTCCTAGCATTAAACAAAGCCCAGAACAAACATCTGGGGACGTCGTGGTCTGGGCTTAGGCAGGTGACACACAGCGTATGAAAGTCTCGGTGTGGGATCTGTTTTCCATAATGGAGACAATTATTGAATTTAGCTTTAGATGATGACAGCTTCACTCTGACAGTAGCCGAACGATGCACTCGCAAACTGCTTCTGCTTAAGGCTCCACAGCAAGAAAGAGTGATGTAATGGTGTCGGCTGTCTCATTTTATAGTCCTGACAATCTGACGTCAGCTGCAGACACCAGACAGCCAACACAGGATGGAAACCCTTTATTCTAGTATTCGGGCCGGCCGAGGGCTACCCAGCAGAGATAACCCATAAGCGATGACTGCAACTGAAACACGAAGAACTTACTCCTCTTCCTTGGAACCTTAATTTTGTTTTGGAAAAATTGACCCAGGCTCCTTTTGAGCCAGCAGATTCTGCTTCTTTGCAATTTTGTACCTGGAAGATTATTTTGTTGCTGGCTCTTACTTCTGCTCGGAGGGGTACTTAGCTCCAGGCCCTTACTGCTAGTCCTCCTTTTTTGTTTTTTTTTCACAGGGACAGGGTATTCCTTCGTATTAATCCTTTTATGATCGAGGTAGTAAAACCCATTGTCCATGAATCCGTCTGTACAACTCCCTTCTTTCTTCTCTTCAGTCTGCTAGTGACAGGATCTTGCATACCTTGGATTTCGCACAGACAGCTCAGGTACTATTTGGATAAAACTAATGTCATTTGCAAGTCTGATGAGCCTTTCGTTTTCTTTCATTCCAGCACATTGGGTTTAGCTGTTTCTAAGCAAACCATTTACTCCTGAATATCTAAGGTCATTCCTTTTGTTATTCTTTTCATGGTAAATCACTGTTTACTTCTGTTAGAGCTCATTCTACTAGGACTGTTGCCTCTTCTGGTACCTTCAACGGGTTGGACACCAATTCCATCCTCTAAGCTGCTACTTGGCCTTCAGTGCAGACCTTTACTAAGCATTGCAAGTAGGATATGTTTGTAGGGCCACAGCAGGTTGTGCTGAAACCATTTTATGTGAGTTTAAGAGCTCTTCTCAGCTTCCACCTCCCATTTTGTTTCTTGAGCTTTTTTACTCTCCCTTCTGTTTAGAATACTGCAGTAAAATAGAAGGACAATGTACAGTTGTGTAAAACATTACTATAATGGTAAATGTCCTACTCTTCACTGTTGCAGTATTAGCTCACTCCCTCCAACCTTCTTTTGTGTGTTCTGGTTTTTGTTTTAAATTCCCTTCTTGCTGAGGGTTCTCCTCTTTCTTCAGGATGTACATGGACTCCTTTGTCCTATGCAACAGTCCTCTTCTGGGGCAAATCAGGTCTGGGTAGTTGCATCCATACGTCCCTTTTATGCCCAACGTTCTGTGAGGGGTGCATACAAGATCATTAGGCTTTTATATACTGGCCGAGCATTGAGCTGCCCTGGGTAGGAGATCCCTTCTGTTTTGGATAAGTTAACAGTAAAGGGAAGGACATCTACTGTTATGGTAAGCTTTTACACAACTGTACCTTTTCAACGGAAGAGTCAAAATGAGAACGAAAAAAATGAAAAGATTGTTAGTCTCTCTGGAAAGCTAATGGAACTTAATCAGTTTTTTGTTTATTCGTTTTGGACATGCTGCAGTCTTTCTAGATGGGCAAGCTGTTTGAAGCAGTACATTCTGTATGACTGGACCGATATGGCTAATAGTACAACAGACTTGGCCAGAATATTAACAGGAAAAGAATGCCCATGAGGGAGTCAACAGCACACAGTTTAATGACTGTTAAACATGGTTACCCAAAGACCCATCTGCTTTCACATCGGAGAAGTAGAAAACAAAGAGAAGGGGACTCAAGTTAAAGCCCTTAGGAAAATTACTAGTAATGTACTTTAGATGAGAAAGTACCATGAACTCTTACAGTACATTTTTCTCGCTAACCAAAATGCACCCAAACAGGTGAGAATGGGATTTATGTTTAGTCTAGTGATTCTTAATAATGCTAGCATGGGGAAAATCATACTGAAGGATTTAGCAAGGTCCAGATAAGCCATATGACCAGAACAGCCATTGCCAATGGATCCATTACATTTCCAAGACAATGAACAAGATTGAGAGAGAGAATCTACCTTACCCAAAAGTCAATTTGATAAGGTTAAGGGGGTGTAGATCGCCAATTTAATTTTTTCTGAAAGCTGACCAAGATGCATTCAATGACTTTACAATTTATGCAGAGTAGACTAACAGGATGACAGATGCCATGGTCCAAGTTGGCGTCGTAATGGCTATTCTCTAGAAGTCAGGTACATATGTACCCTGTGGAGACACTAAGGGTGAAAAGATTTATGACAGGTTCAGTAATGCTGAACTTTGTACTAAACAGAAGACAACCTGGTATATTGTCCAAACCCACAGATCTATATTTTTGGTTTGGATAGAGCTTATAGGATCTAGTTCAATGTCTGAGGAAGTGGAGTTTAGTGATTGAAGGTTGGGAACAAGAAGGCGAGTGGGAGGGGTTAATGGGAGGGCATTTTGAATTTCTTCAGGCTCTCAGACAGTGATGTTTGGTTGGTTTTGGAACAAGCTAATATAGTTAGGTTGGAATACGCAGAATGGTACCTAATTTGAGGAAGATGATGATAGTTCAGACATCTGATCTCTTACACCAGTCTTGCCACATCAGAAAGCTACTCAAAAGCAAAATGAAATTGTGCACATGGGCAATGTAATCATTCCAAAACGACATGAAGGGGTGTGGTTTCCATCTAGAGTGAAGCACATAGTTCAATTTAAGTATCCCTGCTTAACACATCTGAAAAACCCAACACAGCTAAGTCATAGTAATACATTATTATTATTCAAAGAAATTGTTTCATATTTTGAGAGTTATGTTTATGCCCGAACGGCCATTCAAAATAGGTTCTGGGTTTGTAGAATAATCTAAGGACCTATGCAACTGTCTAATGCAGTTTTAAAATGAGTAATAGTACTACTAGGTCTTATTAGTAGTACTAAGTTACTCTAACTTAACAAAAGATAGAAAAATAAACATTGGACGAGCAAAAATTCTGCAATTATCAGGTTTGAAGGTGATCTCTGAACTCCAAGATGGCTTCTCATAATTCAGAAATTCCATGTTTAGTACTATTCTGAATTCCTCATCATGAGCTCTAACTGCCAAACATTTTTCTGTAAGCCAATGAAAATTAACTACAAAAAGACTAAAGTTACTACTATCTACTCTGGTAAGTAAGCTCACACCACCAAATAATCCTCTGTGCATCTTCTCTGCGCACACACAACTTAAAAGATATTTAGAATAAGCTCAAAATGTGGAGGTAAACTCTAATATTGGTCTAATATATATATATATATATATATATATATATATATATATATATATATATATATCTATATATCTACATACACATATATATCTAGGTCTACCTCAGAAGATCGACAGACCATTTGATCGACAGCTCATTTGGTCAAAAACCAGTATTCAAGGCACATAACAGGGATTCCCCGCCCCCTCCCCAATGTTGTGTGACCCTGGAGTTGGTATATATAGTTGGGGGGTGAAGCCCCCCACCTATTACTGTTTAAAAACATGAAAATACAACAAAAACTACACATTTTAAATGAAAATGTGTGTGTCTGTGTGTCTGTGTGTCTGTGTGTCTGTGTACATATATATATATATATATATATATATATATATATATATATATATACACTGTTTAACAGAATCACAGGAGTTGGAAGAAACAATTTCAAAATTAACAGTGATGACATATAAACAGCTTTATTTTTAACAATGTTTGCATTTACTGCACACTTCAAGGTGCTGGCAACTCTAATACCAAAGTGCTTAAACCTTACTCAATGGGATTTTATCCAATGAGATTATAAACTCAGGATTAACTGTGACAAAAAGCATGAAATTAATATTAAGCCTTTTGTCACTAAACTATTTACAGAGCTCAGGTAAGCATTTGTGGAATACAATCTTCTGAATTAGACATAACAGCACCAATCTTAGTATCACTGGGGCAAGTAACACTCCAAAAAGTTACATGAGATGGGATACAGGAAAATACCATATTAAACAGAGGAAGACCCAGTACAAAGCAATGAGGAAAGTACAGTTGGGTAAGAACTTGCCATAACAGTAGATGTCC
Source organism: Protopterus annectens (assembly GCF_019279795.1). Classification (NCBI taxonomy): domain Eukaryota; kingdom Metazoa; phylum Chordata; order Ceratodontiformes; family Protopteridae; genus Protopterus; species Protopterus annectens. The sequence goes on along the minus strand of NC_056743.1, from coordinate 174,451,450 downwards.
TATTGATCAGTGTTGCCACGGACAGTTGTATGTCTGTCCAACATTCCAAAGCCTGGGTGCTTTTCTCTTGTGTGGAATCTCTGATGTACGAATTAAGCCCCAAAAAAGGAGGTACATAAGGGGATGTACAGGTGAGGATTACTTACCCTAGACCTAAACAATGAAGGAGAAGTAACTGTACAGATGTGTACTCATCCAAAGAAGAAAAGGAAAAAATAGGACTGAGGTCTACCTCCTCCAGAAAAAGACAAAATTCCATATGTGGGTAAGACATTAGGATAAAATACTGCAACACTAATCAGTAGGATTGGGATAAAATACTGCAAAAAAAAAGTAAAATATCTACTGTTATGGTAAGTTCTTGAACAACTGTACTATGTCCTTCCAAATTTCTGTTGCACTACTACTGTCCGATGGGAGATAACAAACTGTTCAAAAGGAACGGAGGAGGAAGAAAGAGCAGAGTTGTGATGCAACCGGCTCTGTAAGATGGTCCTTGGAAATCCTGCTCTAGCACATACACAAAGGTTGTAAAATTTAGAAAATGTGTGGACAGAGGACCAAGTAGCTGCCTTAAAAATAGTTCTACAATCAAAGCTCTTGAAGAAGGCTCCTAAAGAAGCTAGTGCCCTGGTGGAATAATGAGCCTTAAAGTGAGAAGCTGTTTGCCGTGAAAAAATTACCAGAGACTGCTTTAGAAATCCAGGTGGAAATGGTTTGCTCAGAGAATGGTAAACAATTTCTTTTCTTGAAAATAGACAAAAAGCCATGTCAAATGTCCTAGTATCCTTAGTTTTTCTTATGCACACCCATCTTTGTGGAAAACAAGGAAGGACAGAATGACCATAAGAATCGTGCAGCTCATATACTTTTAGCCAAGAACAAAACTGTTTCCTTTGTACAAAACTTTAAGATTAGGCAACAGGTTCAAAAGGTGAAAGGGTCAGTTTTTTAATAAAATAACTGAGGTCCCAAGAAGGTGGAACAGGGCCAGTTTGTCTTGGTGGTCTGATGTGATGGAAAACTTTCGAAAACTGACCTAAAAGTGTGCAGAAAGACGAATCCATATCCAGACAAGCAGAGATGGCTGACTAATGTACTTTCGCAGGTCAGTATGCCAGACCACAGCTGAGCAACTCACAAATTCGAAAGAACAGTAGGAACTCCCACTAGAAAAGGTCGCTGGTTCTTCTTTTGGCACCATAATGGAAATCTCTTCCACCTTGAAACATAAGATTTTCTAGATGTTGGTTTTCTAGACTCTTGTAGAACTTGAAGCATATCCTCCGAAAAGTGTTGCCTGAAGGGAATCAAAAACTCTCATCACCCAAAGAGTTAAATGTAGAGTTTGGACAGGACAGTGAATGAGAGAAAGATTAGTTGAGTAAAATCTTACCATAACCATAGATGTCCTTCTCTTCCATGTTGCAGTATTCTTACTGTGGGATCCTCCACCTCAAGCGACTCGAACATCCGGCTCCTATGCAAAAGCTTAAGCCTGGTTGCTGCCAGGTGCATGGGACGTCACATGCAGGGCCATAAACCTTGGGCCTTAAATGTGACGTCTGCATGCACAGACCTCAAAACTGATTGCCCAGGTAGAAAACAGTCTAAGGAATCAAAGAAAGATGCCCTGTAGACAGACTAAATGGTGGGGTAGGTGGGACGGATGGAATACTGCACCATGGAAGAGAAGGACATCTATGGCTATGGTAAGATTTTACACAACTAATCTATGTCCTACTATTCCCATGTTGCAATATTCTTACCGTGGGAGAGTGCCACAGCTCAACAAGAGGTAAGGGTGGTGGAAGAAGCAGCAGTTTCCAGGAATCCATGCAGGATTGCTTTGGCAAATCCTGCCCTGGCTCTGGAGGCAGTCCAATTTGTAATGTTTGGTAAAGGTATGCACAGAGGACCATGTTGCTGCGTCCAGAATGGTGACTGTGTCCAGGCCTTTGAGGAAGGCTCCTGAAGAGGCCACTGCTCCAGTGGAATGTGCCCAAACACTACAGGGTAAGTCTTTGCCATGGTAAGAATAGCAGAAGGAAATAGTTTTTCGTATCTAGGAAGATATAGTTTGGATACAGCCTTTCCCAGGGCCCTGGGAGTGAAAGGCACAAAAAGTTTATTGGACCTTGTAAACTGCTTTGATCTTGTCCAGATAGAACCTTAATTATCTGTGGACATCAAGGGAGTGGAAGGGAAGAAGGTGGGTAAGTGAATGGACTGATTTAGGGACAGCTCATTGACCATTCTGGGCATTGAGGAGGGATTGGTGCTAAGGGTCACCCTATCTTTATGGAAGATTGTGTAGCATGGGGATGTCATGAGTGCTTGCAGTTCGGAGACCCTTCTAGCTGAAGTAAGGGTTACTAATAGGACAGTTTTCCATGTGCACATCTGCAGAGAAGCAAAGCTTGTTGGTTCAAAGAGGCAATAGTGAGTTTCTCCAGTTCATAGTTCAAGTCCCAAGGGGGGGTAGGTTTCTTTGCTGGTCTCACGTGTAGAACACCTTTTAGGAATAGTCTGACATCCAGCCTGGAGAGAAGAGGTAAGCAGGCTCAAATGGCAGATAAGTGGACTTTCACTGAAGAGTATGAAAGTTCTGATCTTATCAGCTCACATGCATAGGCATGACTAGTGGAACCTCCGCTTGCAAGGGGTCCCTTTGCCTTTGGAGACACCATTTGGAGAACCTTTTCCATTTGGAAACATAGGATCTCCAGGTAGTGCGTTTCCTGGTGTCCAGCAGGATGGATAGCATGCCCTCTGAGTACTGGTGTTTGAAGGGAATCAAGAGTCTATCACCCACAGGGTTAAAAAGAGCATGTCCAAGTGTGGATGAATGAGAGATTCCTTCTGTTATGTAAGCAGGTCCACCTTGTGAGGCAACCTGTGGTGACTACCCTTGGCAAGAGACAGAAGGGGGAACCAATGCTACCTTGGCCAATAGGGATTCACCAGTAAGATTTTTGGCTTGTCCTTCTGGATTTTTAGAAGGGCTTTCTGAATGACTGGAAAGGGAGGAAAGGCATAAAGGAACAGTCCCTTCCATGAGATCAAGAAAGCATCCACTCACAAGGCTAGTGGGGAGGGGTCCCAAGAGCAGAATAGCTGTAACTCTCTGTTCTGGGTTGAGGCAAACAGATCTAGCTGTGGTGTGCCCCACTGGTGGACACCGTGTAAGAACACATTCCTGTGCAACATTCACTCGTGTTGCTGAGAGAATGATCTGCTGAGAGCATCCCCTTGATGGTTGTCCTTGGATAGAATGGAGAACGCCTGCAGTGTGATGATGTACTGAAAGGCTAGTTTCCATGCCTGCATTGTAAGCCTGCAGAGTAGGTAGGAACTGCCCCCCCCCCATTTGTTGATGTACCACATCACAGTGGTATTGTCTGTGAAGATTTGGAGGCGGCCTGTCTGCTTTAGAGGAAGGAAGGTCTGTAAGACCAGATGGAGTGCAGTCATCTCCCTTATGTTGTGTTTTGTCCAGAGACAAGGCTCCCACAGAGTCTGCACCTTGAAGCCATTCATAATGGTTCCCCACCTTAGACCAGAAGCATTTGTATGCATGGAATGCACACATTTTGTGGGTCGTAGAGACAGGCCTGGGTTCTGGTGAACTTATCTACTACCTCAATATTGTCTTCAGGCAGGGTAGGAAGGGTACCTGAATGTCCAGAGGATGTCTGTGTTGTGACAAGACATTCTTTTATGTACCACTGGAGCTTCCTCATGTGCAGCCTGGCTAGGGGTAGCATAAGGACTGTAGCTGCTGTGAGGCCTAGTAGACGCATGAACTGCCTGGCAGAAATGTGGTAGACCAGGAGAAGGTTCATGGCAGTGGTTGACTAGGAGAGTAGACTTTGTCCCGAGGAAGAAAACCCCTCATCAAGTCAGCTGTTATCCTGCAGCCCAGGAAGGTTTTGTTTTGAGCTGGTATGAGGGATGATTTTGTCAGGCTGAGGCTGAACCCCAAGCTCTGAAGTAGTGACATAGTAAATGGTAGGTGATTCCTGAGAATGCTTTCCTCTACTGCTAGGATGAGACCCTTGGTGCAGTAGATAAACTAAAGGGCAAGGCAGTAAACTGAAAGTGGGAAGACAGTCCAGCAAAACACAAAAACTTGCTGTAGTTTGGATGAATGGGAATGTGGAGGTATGCTTCCTTCAAGTCCAAAGTGGACTGAGGGGACTCTTTCTATGGTCCTTTGGAAGAGCAGATCTTGGATGATCTAGGGAATTGGATATAGCTGTTTTTTGGGTGAGAAGTGGGATGCCTTGTGGAAGCGGCTTTTCCTGCCAGGACATGAAGTACCCTTTTTCCACAATTGCTAATACCCAGCAGTTTGAGGTGACTTTTTTCCAGAAGGGTAGACAGTGAGAGAGGCAAGATGAGAGGGGGAGGTGGCGGAGGTAGTTACGCATTACTGATTCTATCTGGAAAGGGCTGCCTAAGGGTAGGTTGAGGGGGGGCTGCCCTTGAGGAAGGTACCCTCCTAGGTCATTGTCTGTGCCTTGAGGAGGAGGTGGAAGGAGCAGGGGCCCTCCTGACAAAAGTGGTCTTGGCAGGAAAGTTTCAGAAAAATTTGGAGACTGGAGAGACCAATAAATGTTTGGGGTCCTGAAGCTCTCTGCTTTTTTCCTGGAGGCTTTTGAACAGTGCAGCAGACTGTTTGCCAAACAGGAATTTGCTATCAAGTGGTGCAAAAGTCCTCAGGGAGGGTCTGAAGCATGAGCCAGGAGTAACTGCGGAGTACACATGCTGAAGCAGCAGACCTGGCGGAGGCTTCAGCTGCATCATAGCTGCATTTTATGGAATGTCTGGCAACTTGTGATGCTAAAGACAGCTTAGATGCTACCTGTGATTTGATAAGGGAGTCAGGCATGGAGGAAAGCAAAGCAAGGAGGATGCCTGTGACACTAAATATAGGGCATATCTGACCATGTGGGTCTGATAATTGATGGCTGTGAAGGCCAGCATGGAGGATGTATACACTGCTGTCCTTGTCTGATGGCAGAAGGTTGGAGGAAAGAATTAGTCTGGACTGTTTGCCAGGGGCCACCACAATGATTGCAGGATCTGCCATAAGTGGCTTAATGGTGTTTATGTTCATCAGGAACCTTGTAAAAGCGGTCAGGACTTTTCAGAGCTGTGGGCTGAGATTCGGGGTCTTAGAGGCTGATGCAAATGCATCCAGGTAGGCTGGGATCACCGGGGGAATTGCAGACAAGGAGGTTGATGCCACCTGGAGTAGTTAAATACCTCTTTTGAACCTCTGTCATCTGTGTGGCGTCCCACTTGAAATACTCGCTCATTTTGGTAATTGTTTCCCCAAAAGAAATATCCTCAGGGGGAAGTCTCCCCCTCTAAGGAGTCTTCAGCAGGGGAGTAGCAGTCCAGAGGAGAAGCTAACTGTGATGTGTAGGTAAAAGATGCATCTGAAGAGGAAGAAGAGGAGTCTTCCTCCTGAGTATGGGTGGGATAAATGGGAACTGCTGCTGAGGCTGGCCTGGGACTGAGATCAGGCAATGTAGCAGCAGGAGAGGCTGTGCGCCTAACAGCCATAAAGGCCTGAACCAAGGACTGTGAAAAGGTATGCCAGTCTGGTTGATCCTCTCTGGAAGTAGACAAACATTTAGATTTCTGCTTCCTCTTAAGAGGAGTAGTCTTAGTGGAAATAAGTGGAAGTGTAGGCCTAGTATCAAGCATTGGGCCTGTGTGAGAGGAATTTGATTCTAGAACTGTGGACAGGCATCCAACAAACCTGGTTCCCCCTCATCCTCTGCTGAAGCCGATGTTGGAGCAACTTCAGAATATGTGCCTACTGGGGTTTCCACAGCGGCTTCCACAAAGGTAGCAGTCAAAAAGTACAGTTGTGTACACTTACAATAAATATAGATGTTTGAGTGTATTCACTGTTGCAGTCATTACATTTGGGTAATCTGCTTGCAGGTTGCCCTCAGTTGGCCTGATTAATAAAGTCTTGGGTCCTGCGTCAGTTGCTGTCCTTTCTTCCATGAAGTCAGGTAGTCAGGGGTATAAAACATGCAGCCGACACCATTACATCATTTTTTTCTTGCCCCAGATGTCAGGTGCCCCCCTAAAGGGGAGCAAATAAACATAAAAACACAAAGGTATACCTCCAACAAAAAGCAAATACACCAAAAAGGCTTTTAAGCATAGTAAAGGAAAGTACAGGTATAGCCAGAAGAAATTAGGGGGCTGGAGGGAGGGTAACCAGGACTGCAACAGTGAATGCACTCGAACATCTACATTTATGATAAGTGTACACAAATGTAATATGTTTTTCGTGTTTCACTACTGCAGTCATTACATTTGGGTAGATTCCCAAAGCTATGTTTGGGAGGAGGAGTTTACATAGCATTAGGGTCAGCTATAAGTCCCTGCAAGACAGCAGTGGCAAAGCCAGCTCTGGGTTTAGAGAAAATTGGCAAATGATAATGCTTGGTTAAAGTATGTACAGAAATCCAGGTAGCAGATTCTAGGATGTCCTTGGTAGGGACAACTCAGAGAAAGGGTGCAGAAGTAGATGCAGCCCTGGTGGAGTGAGATCTGATCCCCTGGGGAATAGGTTTTCCATGGTGCTTATAGCAGAAATGAATGCAATGGCTTATCCATTTAGAAATGGTTTGTTTTGAAATAGCCTTCTCCTCTGCCCCTGCAGCAAATGCTACCAGCAGTTGCTCAGATTTTCTGCGAGGTTTAGTCCTGTCCAAGTAGAATCTAAGTTGTCTGTGCACATCCAAGGAATGCAGAATCCGTTCCCCTTTGTTCTGTGGATTTGGAAAGAAGACTGGCAAATAAATAACTGATTAAGAGCCACACTGGACAGCACCTTGGGCATGAAGGATGGATTGGTCCAGAGTGACACCCTGTCCGTATGAAAGATAATGAAAGGCTCCACTGCCATAAGGGCCTGTAATTCAGATATCCTTCTAGCTGAAGTGATTGCTAAAAGGAAAGCTGTTTTCCAAGAAAGAAATTTTAAGTCTGCAGTAGCAGCTGGCTTGAAAGGAGGTAGAGTGAGTTTCTCCAATACAAAGTTAAGGTCCAAGACAGGGGTTGGAGCTCTCCTGGGTGGTCTCAAGTTTTTGGCCCCTCTGAGATACTGCTTGAGCAGAGGATGAGAGAAGAGGGGAGGTTCTGTGTTATAATGAGCTGAAATGGCTGAGGTGTGGATTTTAATGGAGGAAAAAGACAAGTCCTTGTGAAGCATCTCAGTTACGTATTGCAAAATCTGAGGTAAATTGGGTACTGCTGTGCTCATCCCTTGAGATTGGTTCCAGGCACAGAATCTTTTCCATTTTTCAGCATAAAAGTTTCTAGTACTAGGTCTCCTTGCCTCTAAAATGACATCCATCACAGGTTTGCTGAGGGATGATAAAGGTGAATTTAAGTGATTAGCCAGGCTGCAAGGTTTAATGTTGGAAGCAGAGGGTGCAGAATTTGGTTATCCTGCTGAGACAGCAGGGAAGGGGTCTGAGGCAGGTGCCATGGAGATAACTGCAACACACTGCACAGGAGAGGGTACCAGTGCTGGCGCGGCCAGTCTGGAGCAATCAAGATCATCCTTGATTTGTCCTGTTTGACTTTTAGTAGAACTTTGGAGAGCAGAGGCAGCGGATGGAAGGCATAAACTGATAGGTTTTTTCAGCTGAAGGACAGAGCATCCACTTTCCAGGCTTGTTTGTGGGGAGTCCTTGTACAAACTTGTCCAACTGGTAGCTCTGGGGGAATTCAAATAGATCTGTGTCTCAGCTCCCCCATTCGCTTGTCAACATGTTGAAAATCCTTGGTTCCAGTTTCTACTCATGTGGGTCCATGATGTTTCTGCTTAGTTCATCTGCCAGTGTATTTAATTTTCCTGGCAGGAATTGAGCTTGTAGGTGCACTTGGTAGCTCAAGGCTGTGTTCCACAATGCCATGGCTCATCTGCAGAGGGGGTAGGAATGTGTACCCCCCTGCTTGTTTATGTACCACATAACCGTGGTATTGTCTGTCTTTACCATTAGTTGTCCTGGAAGAATGTAGTCCTTGAAGGCTGTCAGAGTATTCTGTACAGCTAACATTTCTTTTTGATTGATATGTAGGTGCATTTGACTTGGGTTCCATTTGTTCTGAATGCACTCCCCTGCCAGGTGAGCCCCCCATGCACAGTCTGATGCATCTGTTGTTAGGGTTTGGGCAGCAGGGGTTAAGTGTGAATGGTAGTCCCTTGTTTTGGTGGCAGGCCTCTGCCCACCAGAGGAACTCTAGGGGTAGGCAAGGTATGATAGGAATCATTGTTTCTAGGTTGTGAGAATGTTGACTCCATAGGCTTTTTAGATACCACTGTACTTTCCTCATATGCAGTCTTGCATATGGAATTAGAAGAATGCAGGAGGCCATGAACCCCCAAGGCTTACAGTATTTGTCTTGCAGATAGAAGGGTTTTTCTGGCCACTTGTTTGAAAAAGGTTACCAAGTGAATTTGCTTTTCTGTTGTGAGGTAAGCCATCTGGGAAGTTGTATTCAAGCTTGCTCCCAGGAATTTAATTTGTTGACAGGGTACCAGTTGTGATTTCTTTTCATTTATGGTGTACCCCAGACAAGTTAGAACCATTTTTACAAACGTCAGATAACTTCAAAGTATACCCTGGCTTTCTGCCTGAATTAGACAATTGTCCAGGTATGGGTATATCTGAATACTTCTTTGCCTGCAAAATGCAATAACTGGAGCCAGGCACTTTGTGAATACCCTGGGCGCAGCAGACAAGCCAAAGGGCAGTGCAGAGAACTGATAATGTGTGCAGCCTGCTTTGAAGTGTAGGTATCTTCTGCAAGATTCCCTGATCGGGATTGTGCAGGTATGCTTCTTTTACATCTAGTGTTGCCAACCAGGCGTCTTTGCCTAGCATAGGTAGTAATTGGTGAAGAGTCAGCATCTTGAATTTTGGAATCTCCAGAAAGGTACTTAGAGTAAACAGGTCCAGGATTTGACACCATGATTTGTTTTTTCTGGGTACCAGAAAAAGTCTGGAGTAGAAACCTTGTCCCTTTTCCTCTTCTAGTACCAGTTGAATAGCTCCCTTGCTTAAGAGGGAAAGTACTTGTTTTTGATCCTCTGCCCACTGATTTGGGGGCAGGTCTGGCCACACATTTGGTGTTGGAACCGTGTGGAAATGAAATCTGTATCCCTGGGACACTACATTTAAAACCCATTTGTCCTGGGTTATGAGTTTCCAGTTCTTTGCATGAAGAACAACCTTTCCCCTCAAAGGGGCAGTCAAAAGATAAGTGCTTGGGAATTTTAAGAGGAAGTCATTGAGGCAGTTTACCATAGGGAGGGTGTCTTGTTATTTCCAGATGTGGAAGTGGAGGCCCTCCACCTGCTTAGTTCTGAGAGTCCCCTGGGACTGAAACCTGGGGTTTTTGCTGAGTCTGGGTTTGGCTTGAGAAGACCTGGAAGGGACTAGAAAGGACCCATTTTTAGTAGGCCACTGCCTACTAAATCTAGGAGGCTGCACTTGTAAAAAAATCTTTAACAGTTTGCATAGATTTAGCTTTATCTTCCATCTTTTTAAGAACTTCTTCAACCTTGTTGCCAAACAGGCGGTCCTGATTTAAAGAAGCATCCAACAATTTAGCTTTAACATGATCAGACAAATATTGGTCCTTAAGCCAAGCATGCCTTCTAAGCACAGACCCAGTAACAGCAGCCCTGCAAGAGGCTTCTAAAGAATCAAAACCACATCGCAAAGTATGTTTTCCAACTTGTTCAGCAGAATGCATCAAGTCTTGTAAATCTTTATTTTTCACACAGTCAGGAATCAACATAATTTTCTGTTTAAGCAGCCCAATAACATGTTGCTGATATTTTAACATATGAAATTGGCAGTTTAAAGCTCTGATTGCCAAGGTTGCAGAAGTATAAACCTTTTTACCTATCTATCCAGCACCCTGGAGTCTCTATCAGAAGGGGTATGGATTTTTAGCAGTAGAAGCCTTAATTCCCTTGGGTCCCTGAGAATTAGTCTCTGAATCTGCATCCCTGAGAAATAGTCTCTGGATCTGCAACAGGATTTTTGAAAAGGAACTTGTGGGACTCGGGAACCCTGTAGTATCTGTCAGGTTTACTAGGAGCAGGAGGCAGGGAATCAGGAGCCAAACTGGATTCCAAGAAAACATAATCAACAATGTCTAATACAGGAGGTATAGCCAAAGGCCTATGCTGAGGTAGAAGAAGGAAATCCCTAAGCCTCTTTTTTGAATCAAAAAATTCCTAGCTTTTCCCAGTGAAAATGCTCCCTTAAAGTATGTAAAGTTTCCCTAAAAGAAAGATCCTCAGGAAGGGAAGCAGAGGTAATAGAATCCTCTGCATCAGAATCCTCATAAGTAGGTATGGACAAATCCAGGCCATCAGAAGAGTCAGAAGAAACAGAATCCTGATCAGAAGATTCATAATCAAGCTCAGCCCTAGGCCTCTTGGGGGGTGGTTGAAAACCCCTGAATAGAGTTATTAGATCTTCAGCCATTTTTATCATTTGTTTTTTAGGCATAGGGGCCTGAGCATGTGGCCTGGGCGTCAGTTTTTTAGACACGGATCGAGACTTAGGCCTTGGTAATGAAGGAGGTGTTGATTTAATATGCAAGTCAGTAGGCCTGAATACACCCTCAGAAGCCGGTGCCTGCACATCGGCTCCTGACCCATCCAAGGTAGACACATCCGCAGGTTCCATAGTTGACGTATCTCGCAGCATACCAGACTCCAAATGGGTTTCAGTAGAGGCCTGTGAATCAGAAGTAGTGGGTATCAGGGGCTGCATAAGCGCCTCACTGAGTACCGGCTAACTGGCAACTGGCTTGGGAGAAGCATCGTCTGCATTTTGGACCTCGGCAGCCTGTCTCTGTCTTTATTTTTGTGTTTTTTTGGAATCCCAGTAGTCGGATGACTAACAGACATTTCTGGATAATTAAATTGAGAACCGAAATATTTACAGGCAAAAATATACAGACAACGGATAGTGCGCCGATTAAAAAAAGCACAAAACCGTCAGCAAGGTACGTCGTGGTCAGGGCCCTAGGCAAGGAATCCAGTACGAATTAAAATCTTTATGAGGTATTTGCTTTCCACAAGTAATGCAATTATTAACTTTTACTGACATCAGTAAGGAGCAAGAAAAAGCTTCCACAATGGGGTACTTAGCTTTAAGTTGAAGACTTTGGTTCTGAAACTCGAAAAAAAGAAGTTATGTACTCACCATAACGTTCCATGTTGGTAGTCCATCTCACCCTTCATTTTTACATATGGGTTTGGAGCCAATCCTCTGCTCTGACTCGGCCAATTTTCAAGCTCGAAGACTTCTGGATGGCTCGTGGCTAAGCAGGTATCCCATGGTGCACCAATGCAATCCCCAGATCTTATTTGCTGCTCACTAGTGACAGAAAGAGATAATAACAAACCCTTAACCAACAAACCAATACTAAAGGGTTGCCAACCAAGAAATTTATATTATTACCTCTAGATCTTCCAGGATGGGGGCAGGAGCGAGGGTTGGTAAAAATGAAGGGTGAGATGGACTACCAAAATGGAACGTTATGGTGAGTACATAACTTCTTTATGTTAGGTAGTCCAATCTCACCTTCATTTTTACATATGGAACAGCATCCCTAGTCCCTTATTCTTGGGTGGCTCATTGGAAGATATTCCTGAGCACTGTGGAGCCAAAGGATGTTCTACCCCTAGAAGCCAAACCCAACTTATAACGAGTAATAAAGGTGTGAGGTGTAGCCCTCATAGCTGCTGCACAGATATGATTAATTGGAACCCTGGCTTGGAAGACTGCAGAGATAGAGACCTGGCAGAGTGAGCCTTGATCCTGTGGGGTAAGGGTCTGCCCTCCGAGCTGTAGATGAAAGCTATACAACTCTAAATCCAGTTAGACAATGTCACCTTAGAAACTGGCAAACCCAATCTGGAATCAGAAAAGGAAACTAACAACTGGTCTGACTTCTGAAATTCTTTGGTCTGTTGCAAATAGAAACGCAGATGTCTGTGAACATCCAACTGGTGAAAATGGTATTCCGCTGCACTGCTATGATTGGGAAAGAAGACTGGGAGTTCAATGGACTAGTTCAATGTGGCAGAAGAACAAACTTTGGGAACAAACGAAGGATCGGTACGTAAAGAAACCCTGTCTTTATGAAAAACTAAATAAGGTGGTTTAATAGACAGGGTATGTAGCTCAGAAACACGTCTGGCTGATGTAATAGCTACCAAAAACACCGTCTTCCAAGAGAAGTACTTTAAGGAAGCTGAATGAGACAGTTCAAAAGGAGGGGATGTTAGTTTGGACAACACAAAATTTAAGTCCCAAGAAGCCACAGGTTCATGTAAGGGTGGTCTCAGCAAGGTTGCTCCTCTCAAAAAGGTTTTACATAACTTATGCGACATAAGGTTATCATTTGGAGATCCCAAATAAAAATGTGAAGTAGCCGCCAATTGTACTTTGATGGTGGCTGCGGCAGATCCCTGCTGAAAAAGCTCTGAAAGGAATTCCAGAATTACGGGAACGGGAGCAGTGTAAGGATCCACTTTCATTTCCTGTGCCCAAATAGAAAACATTTTCCACTTACTGTCATATAGCCTTCTGGCTGATGGTTTGTGTGAGGATAAAAGAATATGGGACACTGATGATGAAAAGTACAGTTTTGTACCTACCATAAATGTAGATGTCCGAATAGGAATGCATCTGCAGTCCTTACAAATGGGTTGTCCTGTTGTCAGGCAGCCCTTCGGTCGGCCGGATTCCAAAGTCTGGGTCTGGCCTCGGCTGGTGTCGCACTTCACCCGACGTCATAGCTGCAGCTCCTCGGGTATAAAGGCATCAGCCGACGCCATTTTCCTCAGTGTTTCTTGCCCCAGATGCCAGTTGCCCTCTTGGATAGCTAAATTTTGGATAAATGCCAATGTTTCCAAATAGTAGAAGGCAAACACAAAAAATAAGCATGTATGTACATATATACAAACAAATACACCATAAGAGATTCCCCCCCCCAGCTAGCTATTAGATGGGCAAATACCCTAGGAATACCTCAGAGGGGAAGGAGGGTGGGTAATCCTGACTGCAGATGCATTCCTATTCGGACATCTACATTTATGGTAGGTACAAAACTGTACTATGTCCTTCAAGGATGCATCTGCAGTCCTTAAATGGGTAGAATACCATAGCCAAACTAGGGGAGGAGGAAGAAGAAATTATGGTGTAGTTAGGATCCCTTGCAAAACAGCAGTGGCAAACCCTGCTCGGGATCTAGAGTATAAAGGTAAGTTATAATGCTTGGCAAATGTATGCACGGAGGTCCAAGTAGCAGCCTCTATAATGTCCTTGGTAGCCACTCCCCGTAAGAAAGCTGTGGTAGTGGCTGTAGCCCTTGTAGAATGAGGCCTTATGTTCTGTGGAGTTTGCTTTCCATGGTAGGAGTAGCAGAATCTGATGCAATTTCCTATCCACTTGGAGATTGTCTGTTTTGAAATTGCTTTTCCTTCCCTTCCTGTTGCATATGCTACCAGAAGCTGGTCAGTTTTTCTATTGCCCTTGGTTCTGTCCAGGTAGTAGCGTAACTGTCTATGTACATCCAAAGTATGCAGCAGTCTTTCCCCCCTGTTCTGTGGATTGGGAAGAATGTAGGTAGGTGGATAGCCTGGTTTAAAGACACTCTGGATACCACCTTAGGCATAAATGTAGGATTTGTTCTCATGGACACTCTGTCTTGATGGAAGATTAGGAAGGGTTGTACTGCCATTAAAGCCTGTAGCTCAGAAACCCTTCTTGCTGAGGTAATTGCCAGCAGGAAAGCAGTTTTCCAGGATAGGTGTTGAAGTTCTGCTGTTGCTGCTGGTTGAAAGGGGAGTGTCAATTTTTCTAGCACAAAGTTCAAGTCCCATGCTGGCAATGGTGGTTTCCTAGGAGGTTTTACATTTTAATTCCTCTCAGAAACTGCCTGAGTAGAGGATGAGAAGACAGGGGATCAAGCTGTATTCTGCAGAAATAGCTGATGCATGTATCTTGATGGAGGAATAGGACAGGCCTGCATGGAAAAGCTCTGCCAAATACTCCAGGATGTTGGCTATGTCTACCTTTGACACATCTTTTCCCCTTTCAGTACTCCAAATGAGAAATCTTTTCCATTTTCCTGCATAGTTCCTTCTTGTTGAGGGTCTGCGGGCCTCAAGGATAATGTCTTTAACCCTTTGGGATAAATCTGGGTTAGTTGCTCTTATGTAATGTTCCAGGCAGTCAGCTGCAGAGTTTTCAGGTTTGGATGCAGGGTGTTGTAGCCACTCTGAGTTAACAGTAAAGGAATCAGGGGTAGTGTCCACATTTGTCCCCGAGACATGCTCCTCAGTAATGGGTACCAATGTTGTCTTGGCCAGTCTGGAGCTATCAGAATGATCCTTGGACGTTTCAATAGCACCTTGTGCATCAAAGGAAGAGGTGGGAATGCATATGCTGTCAGGTTTTTCCAACTGAAGGATAGAGAGTCCACCTTCCAAGCAAGTGGGTGGTACGTCCTTGTGCAGAATTTCTTGAGCTGGTGATTGAGTGGGGATGCGAATAGGTCTATTTGTGGTAGTCCCCATTTCCTTGTGATGGCCTTGAAGATGTCCGGGTGTAGCATCCATTCGTGAGCATCGGAGGTAGTTCTGCTTAGTATGTCTTCTAGGATGTTTTCTTTTCCCGGTACAAAAATTGCTTGTAACTGAATGTTGTAGCTCAGAGCCATATTCCATAGGTCCAGTGCCATCCGGCATAGAGGGTATGAATGAGTGCCTCCCTGTTTGTTGATGTACCACATGACTGTGGTGTTGTCTGTCCTTATCATCAACTGCCCTTCTTGGAGGAATGGTCTGAAATTCTGGATTGCCGGTTTTACTGCCAGCATTTCCTTTTGATTTATGTGCAGGTGCAGCTGATCTTGAGTCCATAAGCCTTGTATGCACTTGTCCAGCATGTGGGCCCCCCAACCGAGGTCTGAGGCGTCCGTTGTGATGGTTTGGCTTGGTTGAATGCTGTGGAAGGGCAAACCTGGGTTTGACTGGCATGCCTGAGCCCACCATAGGAACTCTTGTTTCAGGCATGGGATTAGTGGTATTTAGGTTTCTAGGCTGTGCCTGTGTTGAGACCATAAATTCTTCAGGTACCACTGTAGCTTTCTCATATGTAGTCTGGCATGAGGGACCAGGATTATGCAGGATGCCATGAAGCCCAAGGCCTGCAGTACTTTCCTTGCTGTTAGTTGGTTCTGCTTTGTTAATGCCAAGAAGTAGAGAGGAAGTTGTTCTTGTTTTTCTGCAGTTAGGAATGCCATCTGTTTTGTTGTGTCCAATTCTGCACCTAAGAAGGTTATTCTTTGGGATGGTATCAGTCTTGATTTCTTTATATTGACTGTATATCCCAGGGCTTGCAGTAAGCAAATGACTCTTTGTAAGTCTTCTGTTAGCTTGTTTCTGTTGTCCGCTTGTATCAGGCAGTCGTCCAGGTATGGATATATTTGGATTCCCTGAAGCCTGCAGTGAGCGATTACTGATGCCAGGCATTTCGTGAACACTCTGGGCGCAGTAGATAAGCCAAAGGGCAATGCTGAGAATTGATAATGCTCTGATCCTGCAAGAGATCTGAGGTATCTTCTGCAACTTGGTCGTATGGGGACGTGCAGGTATGCCTCCTTGAGATCTAGAGTCACCAGCCAAGACTCCTTGCCCAGCATGGGAAGAAGTTGCTGTAGGGTCAGCATTTTGAATTTTGGAACAATGATGAATGTGTTTAAAGCGGACAGGTCGAGAATAGGCCTCCAATTTTTCTCTTCTTGGTACCAGGAAGAGTCTGGAGTAAAATCCCTTTCCTTGTTCCATAGATGGTACCCTTTCCACAGCTCTCATTTTTGCTAATTGAGCCATTTGTTTTAGAGCTTCTGTCTTTTGATTTGGTGGTAGGTTTGGCATTCCTCTTTTTCCTGGTAAAGTATGGAAATGAAACCTGTAGCCTTGGTCTATAGTTTGCAAAATCCACTTGTCTCTTGTGATGCAGTGCCAGTTTTTTGAAAATAAGGCTAACTTTCCGCCTAAGGGTGCTGCTATTTGTTCCCTGGTAGGAGAGCCAAGTCACTGTGATTGTCCTGTTGCAGTGGTAGTAGTTGTGTCTGTGCCTCGCTGGTTGTTACCTTGCCACTGGCGTCCCTGTAGGGACCTCCTCTGGATTGGTTTCTGCCTCTTGATGGCCTATTCCTGCCTCTCTGTGTTTTAGAGGAGTCTGGAAAGGACCAATTTTTGGAAGGCCAGTTCCTGCTAAACCTTGGAGGCTGAACCTGTAAGAAATCTTTCACTGTTTGTACAGATTTTGCCTTCTCTTCCATTTTCTTCAGTACCTGCTGAGCAGGAGAACCAAATAAATTGACCTTATCCATAGGAGCATCTAATAGTTTTGCTTTAACATGATCCGCAAGACCTGTTCTTTCAACCATGCATGCCTTCTGATAACTGTGCCAGTCATGGCTGATCTAAAGGAAGCCTCCAGTGCATCATAGCCACATTTTAAAGAATGGTTACTAACCTGCTGAATGTTATGCACCATTTCTAGAACATATTTCTTATCTAAAGAGTCATCAGAGGACAGTTTCTTAGTTAACTGATCAAGCATAAACTCCTGGTATTGGATCATATGAAACTGACAGTTCAATGCCCTAGCTGAGAGAGTAGCAGAGGTGTATACTTTTTTACCCCATCTCTCTAAGGACCTGGATTCCCTTTCAGAGGGGAGGGGATTTTTAACTGAGGTCGAAGCTACTGCCTTAGGCCCCTGGGAGATAGTCTCGGGATCTGCAAAAGGAGCCTTGTATAAATGGTGATGTGTGTCCGGGACCCTGTAGAACCTATCGGGCTTAGCAGGGGCTGGAGGCAAAGTATCAGGAGCAGTGCAAGCATCATTAAATGCATCATCTACAACAGGAAGAACTGGAGGTATAGCTAAAGGCCTATGTTGTGGTAAATGCAAAAAAGTCCTAAGCCTTTTCCTTGAATCTGAGAAATCTTGCCCCTGCCATTGAAATTGCTCCCTCATGGCATGTAAGGTTTCCCCAAAGGAAAATTCCTCTGGTGGAGAGGCAGAAGGAATCGATTCCTCAGCATCGGAGTCTTCATAAGGAGAAAAGGAGCCTCTGGATGGTCTGTATTGTCTGAATCATCAGAAGAATCATCTGAGGACACTGGCTCAGGGGCTCTGCTCTAGGTCTCTTTTCTGGAGGAGGTTGAGAGGCCCTGTCTGGATGAGGTTGGGATCCCCTTATTAAAGAGATGAGATCCTCTGCCAGAGTAAGCATTTGGGAACTGGAGCTGGGCCTGTGAGAGGGGGGCTTAACAGGCACAGACTTAGAAGTTTTGGCTGCTTTAGCCCTGGCAAAGGCCTTTATGGACATGGCTGCAGGCGGCCTAGCAGCACCACATGCAGGGGTTGAAACATCCAAGGGGATGGTGTCCGATAATTCTTGTGAAACCACAGTAGCAGGTTGAATTTCAGAGGCCGATTCAACCAGGTTAGAAGGGGCCTCGGTAGTAGTCATGGATTTGGCTGAAGAACCGCTTGCTCGGTTTTGGCCGAAACAGAGACACTCGCGGTTTGCTTAACCGCGGTTTCGGCCGAAACCGCGGACCGTGAGTGTCGGTCCTTTTCTTTGCGTTTCTTAACAACTTGTGAAGTCGGAGGATCCGACGGCATTATGTACGCGAAATCTGAGCAGAAAAACTGTTCAGCAAACTCCGACCGACGTCTAAGCGTCCGTCGGTTGAAAGAAGCACAGGCTAAACAAGCTGCTACGTCGTGGTCTGGGCCTAAACAAGGTAAGCAGTAAGAGTGGAAATCTTTATGAGGTATTTGTTTCCCACAAGTTAAACAGTTATTCACTTTTTCTGACATCGGCTGAGGCAAGAAAGAGTCCCCAACGGGGTACTTGGCTTTTTAGAAGTCTTGGTAGTATTCGGTAGTAGTAATCTCTGGATCTGACCGACCGGCACTTGCGAACAGCTTCTGCTTCGGGCACCACGCGGCAAGAAAGACTGAGGAAAATGGCGTCGGCTGATGCCTTTATACCCGAGGAGCTGCAGCTATGACGTCGGGTGAAGTGCGTCACCAGCCGAGGCCAGACCCAGACTTTGGAATCCGGCCGACCGAAGGGCTGCCTGACGACAGGACAACTCATTTGTAAGGACTGCAGATGCATCCTTGAAGGACATCATCATGATGCCTGACTAGAAATGGAAATGGATCAGCCAAGCTGTCAATTTGTCGGTGTGGAGAGAGGTGTGTAGCGAACCCAACATGAAGGTAAATAGATCAGGAACTGGGACTAGGATCCGGGGATCATCCAGGAGAAGAGGCTCGAGGAAGGGGAACCAGACCTGACAAGGCCAGTAAGGAGCAATGAGGACCAACTTGCTTCCCAGTCAGATGGCTTTCTGTATCACTTTGGGGATAAGAGGGAATGCAGGGAAAGGCATAGAAAAGTCCATGGGCCAATCGTGTACCACAGCGTCTCTGGGTGTTTCTCCCGGGGGGGGGGGGGAATAACTGCTGCACTTGGCATTGACTGGACTGGCAAAAAGGTTGCAGCAAAGTTGTCCCCATTTTAGTAAAATCTGTTCCACTATTTCCCATTTCAGAGACCATTCGTGGGGTAGCAGGATTGCCCAGCTCAGCTTGTCGGATATCGGAATGTGCATTGCCACCAGAGAGCACTAGGAAGAAATCGCCCATTCCAAAACTCGCATGGCCTCTCGACAGAGTGGGTAAGATCTGGTACCACCCTGTTTGTTGACATACTGCACAACCGACATGTTGTCTTATTGTATCGCAATCGTCCCTGGAGGAAGAAGGTCCTGAAGTGCTTGCAATGCCAGAAGCACCGCTCTCATCTCCAGAACGTTGACATGCAGATAAGCCTAGTGTTCTTGCCATATGCCATGGACAGTCCTGCCCAGATAATGTCCCCCCCATCCGACCTGGGAAGCATCCATGGTCACAGTGGCAACGGGTTGGGCAGGCACAAAGGGAGCTCCCGTGAACAAATTGTTGGGGGCTATCCACCAACAAAGGTCCTTTTTGCATGATTCTGTCAGCAGAATAGAGTGATTCAGCGGTAGATATTGGAACGACCATTGGGAGAACAGGAGCCATTGAAGGATTCTCATATGCAACCTGGCTAGAGGTATTAACAGAATGGTTGAGACCATAGTTCCAAGAAGTTGAAGAATCCACTTTGCTTTGACCTTCCAAAGTGGGAGAAATAGCTGAACTTGTGAGATGAGGTTTTGTGCTCTTTCGGCGGGAAGACGAACTGTCATATCCACTGTCTCTACCTCTGCGCCTATAAAAATCACAGATTGCGAGGGCAGTAATGCAGATTTTTCCCAATTTATGGAGATCCCTAGTTGAGCACAAAGCTGAATGGTAATGTCCCTGTTTTGGAGAAGTAGATACCTGGTGGGGGTGGTCAGGAGCCAGTCTTCCAAATACGGAAATACCTGGAATCCCCGACGTCTCAGGTGAGCTGTCACTACTGCCATGCATTTGGTGAACACCCTGGGGGCTGTGGTGAGATCAAAGGGCAGAGCACAAAACTGATCATGGCTGGCTCCCAGCCGGAAGCACAGATACCTCCTTGATGTCTTGCCCATCTTTATATGATAGTAGGTGTCTTGGGGATCTAGAGAGCACATCCAATAGTCTTTCCTTAACAACAGGAGTATCGACTGCAGTGCTACCATCAGAAAAGTACAGTTTTGTACCTACCATAAATGTAGATGTTCGAGGATCCACATTGCTGCAGTCATAACCTGTGGGTAGTCCGCTGTCCTCGGTCGGCCCGAATACCAAAGTGTTAGGCTGGCGTCGGTCATGGTCGCTCAGAGCTGACGTCAGTACGCAGTAGTACTTAAGCGCATTACCGACGCCATATCCTCAGTCTTTCTTGCCCCAGATGTCAGAAGGCCTAAAAAGGAAAGGCCATAGCCAAAATAGAAAATACCCAACAACCAACATAGATAAAATAATAATTATCCCAAAAGAAACACAGCAACCCCAAACAATAGAGGGAAGGAGGGAGGGAAAATTGGACTGCAGCAATGTGGATCCTCGAACATCTACATTTATGGTAGGTACAAAACTGTACTATGTTCTTCGTCTCACATTGCTGCAGTCATAACCTGTGGGTAGAATCCCAAAGCAAAGGTAAAGGGAGGCTGGCAAACTAAAAAGCATTAGGAGCTGCCAACATGCCCTGTAAAACTGCAGTGGCAAACCCAGCCCTAGACTTAGAATAAAGAGGGAGATGGTAATGTTTAGTAAAAGTGTGCACTGAACTCCAAGTAGCTGCCTCCAAAATATCCTTAGTAGCTACCCCCCTTAAAAAGGCAGTAGATGTGGCGGTAGCCCAGCAGGAACATCCTTTCCATGATGAGAATAACAAAAAGCAATACAATGGCCAATCCACTTAGAAATAGTTTGCTTTGAAACAGCCTTCCCTTGTGAATCCAAAGCAAAAGAAATAAATAACTGTTGAGTCTGCCTGAATTCTTTAGTTCTGCTCAAATAATAGCGTAACTGCCTGTGAATATCCAAAGAATGCAAGACTTTTTCCCCTTTATTTTGGGGATCAGCATAAAAAGTAGGCAAATGAATAGACTGGTTTAAGGCCACATTAGAAATAACTTTAGGCATAAAAGTAGGGTTAGTACGCAAGGACACCCTATCCTTATGGAATATCAGGAAGGGTTCAACTGCCATGAGAGCCTGTAATTCAGATACCCTCCTAGCAGACGTAATGGCCAACAAAAAAGCAGTCTTCCAGGACAAAAACTTCAACTCAGATGTAGCTGCAGGTTCAAAAGGAGGTAAAGTAAGCTTTTCCAACACAAAATTGAGATCCCAGGAAGGAGTAGGAGCTCTACGCGGGGGTCTAAGAAATTGTTTAAACAAAGGGTGAGAAAATAAAGGAGGGTCACAATCATAGTGAGCAGAAATGGCTGCAGCATGAACTTTCACAGAGGAAAAAGACAAACCCTTGTCTAGTAATTCAGTAAGGTACTGTAGTGTAAAATTCAAATTAGGCACTGAGACATCAAAGCTCTTTGCTGTGCTCCAAAGAAAAAATCTCCTCCATTTATCAGCATAAACTTTTCTAGTACTAGGCCGTCTGGCTTCCAAAATGACATTCAAAACCTGTTGAGGAAGCTGAGACCCCCCAGGGTCTAAAACAGAATACGCCAGGCTGTCAGATGCAGGGACTGTACCCTGACATTGAGAAAATGATTGCTTGACTGAGACAACAGGTGAGGAATTGGTGGCAAAGGCCAAGGAGGCTCCTGAACTAAACTCCTCAGCAGAAGATACCAGTGCTGACGTGGCCAATCTGGTGCTATTAGAATCATGCAAGGCTTGTCCTGCCTGACTTTCAAGAGTACCTTGGGAAGGAGAGGCAGAGGAGGGAAAGCATAGACGTGAAGGTTGTTCCAACTGAAATATAGAGCATCCACTTTCCAAGCTTTTGGGTGAAACATCTTTGTGCAAAATTTTGGCAGTTGGAAATTTAGTGGAGAAGCGAACAGATCTATGTCTGGAGTTCCCCAAGCCACTGTCAACTGTTGGAATACGTGAGGATCCAATTTCCACTCGTGGGGATCCACAATTTGTCTGCTCAATACATCTGCTAAGGAGTTCTGTGCTCCTGGCAGAAACCTTGCTTGAAGAGTGAGGTGCAAACTCAGAGCAGTCTCCCACAAAATCATAGCTTGTCTGCAAAGAGGGTAAGAATGGGTTCCCCCCTGCTTGTTGATGTACCACATGACAGTTGTGTTGTCTGTTTGAATCAACACCTGTCCTGGTTGAAGTAGATCCTTGAAGGCCATCAGGGCAAATTGGACTGCTAACATCTCCTTCATGTTGATATGCAAATGCTGTAGTCTGGGAGGCCACGTGTCTTGAATCCATTTCCCATTGAAGTGTGCTCCCCAAGCCAGGTCTGAGGCATCCATCGTTAAGATCTGACTCGCCTCTGGTCGGGTCACAGAGAGTCCCTTGTTTAGGTGACATTCCTGAGCCCACCACAAGAATTCCTTTTGGATGCAAGGTATTATCTGAATGACAGTGTCCAAACCGTGGCAGTGTTGAGTCCATACACTTTTGATACACCATTGTAGCTTCCTCATATGCAGTTTGGCAATGGGAAGTACCAGAATGCAAGATGCCATGAACCCCAAGGCTTGAAGGACTGTCCTTGCAGTCAGCCTGGACATTACTGATAATTGCTGGAAGTATAGGTGAAGATTTCTTTGTTTGTCCGGGGTCAAAAAAGCCATCTGAGAGGCTGTATTCAGTCTCACACCCAGAAAGCACATGTCCTGAGAGGGTACTAGACTGGACTTTGTTTCATTCACAGAATACCCTATGCACCTTAAAACTGCCATTACATACTGTAGATGTTGAAGTAACTTGTCTTTGTCTTGAGCAAGAATCAGGCAATCGTCCAGATAAGGATAAATTTGTATTCCTCTCAGTCTTAAGAAAGCTATCACAGGAGCCAGAACCTTTGTGAACACCCTGGGCGCAGTAGATAAGCCAAAGGGCAATGCAGAGAACTGATAATGAAAAGTACCAGCCCGAAAACGCAGGAATCTCCTGCAGCTGGGCCTGATAGGAATGTGAAGATAAGCCTCTTTGAGATCCAGAGTTACCATCCAGTGATCTTTGCCTAGCAGAGGCAGAAGTTGCTGTAAAGTTAACATCTTGAACTTTGGAATGTCTAGGTATGTATTGAGAATGGACAAATCCAGAATTGGCCTCCAAGTGTTTCCTTTCTTCGGCACAAGGAATAGGCGAGAATAAAACCCTAGGCCTACTTCTGACGGAGGCACCACGTGGATTGCCCCCATTTGCAAAAGCAAAGAAATTTGTTTGTGAGCCTCCAGCCTTTGCTGAAGAGGAACATCTGGCATGCCTTTGAAAGGAGGAAAAGTGTGAAAATAAAACTTGTAGCCTTGATTTATTATGTCCAACACCCATTTGTCCTGGGTGACCAAATGCCAATTCAGTTTGAAAAGTGCCAACTTTCCTCCTAGAGGAGCTGCCAGACAGGAAGAATCTGGCAGCTGGAGATACAGGTCATTGAGTCTGTTTACGAAAAGGCTGACCCCTGCCCTCCCCAGAAGATTGAGCAGGAGAACTCCAAGTCCTAGGTCTGAAAGAACCCTGAGCGTGAGCTCTGCCCCTACCACGTCTAGACTTGCCCCTAGACTGAAAATTGGAAGAAGGGTAAGACCATCCTCTTGCAGGCCAATTCCTGCTAAACTTAGGGGGCTGCACTTGTAAAAATTCCTTAACCGTCTGCATAGACTTAGCTTTGTCTTCCATCTTTTTCAAAACTGACTCCACAGGAGAACCAAAAAGAACTTCAGATTGAAGAGGAGCATCCAAAATTCGAGCTTTAACATGCTCTGACAAATTTTGATCCTTAAGCCAGGCATGCCTACGAATAACTGAACCAGTAGCAGCCACCCTGGAAGAAGCCTGAAGAGCATCGGGCCACACTGCAAGGAATGCTTACCAACTTGATCTGAGGCATGAACTAAGTCCTGCAATTCCTTACACTCTATACCCTCAGCTAAAGCATCTACCTTAGATTTTAACTGACCTAGCAGAAAGTTCTGATATTTCAGCATATGAAACTGGCAATTTAAAGCCCTCATAGCTAGCGTGGAGGAGGTATACACTTTTTTACCCCACCTATCCAAAGCTCTAGAATCTTTATCCAGAGGAACTGGATTCTTAACTACAGAAGCCCTGACACCCTTAGGCCCTTGAATAATAGTTTCCGGGTCAGCTCTAGGACTCTTATACAAATATTTATGTGCCTCTGGAACTCTGTAATACCTGTCTGGCTTGACAGGGGCAGGTGGTAAAGAATCAGGATTAAGGGAAGCTTCAGAAAAAACATCCTGAACAACATCTAAAACAGGGGAATAGCCAAAGGTCTATGTTGTGGCAAAAACAAAAATTCCCTAAGCCTCTTACGAGAATCTGAGAAATCCTGACCTTCCCACTTGAAATGCTCCCTCATGGAGTGCAAGGTTTCAGAAAAAGAAAAATCCTCTGGAGGAGAAGCAGAAGGACAGGAATCCTCTGCATCCGAATCAGAATAGGGAGGAAAATCCTGAATATCCTCAGCTGAAGACTCAGAGTAATCTGAGGAATGCTCCAAACCCTCTAAATCTGTCTCCACCCTAGGCCTCTTCTCTGGAGGGGGCATAGAACCCCTGATTAAAGTAATCAAATCCTCTGCCATTTTTAACGTATGTTTTTTAGGAACAGAGCCCGAAGAACTAGGGCTGATGCCTGTACCAGAAAGACCAGGTCTAGCTTTAGCAGGGCCTTTAGTGACAGAAGTAGAAGGCCTAATAACCTTTTGTAAGGATGGAACCACAGTAACTTGAGAAGCCCCCTCGGCCTGACCTAACTCCCGAGAGGCCAACTCCTGTAATAGTAAAGGTTCCCCCTGTGATTCCGCCGAGACCTCGGCTGGATCCACAGATTCAACCGTAGATTCCATAGAACCGGCGTCCGCAACGGATGACTCATCCTGTTTAGACTTTAACGATTTATCTTTTCGCTTTTATGGAAGGGCCGGAGGATCCGACGGCATGTTGTAGTTACACCGCCATCAAAACAAGCCTAGCACAGTCTAATCTGCGTTTTATGGTGCGCTTATTAAATCTAGCGCAAAAGCGACACCCGACTACGTCGTGCTCAGGCCCCAAGCAAGGAATACAGAGAGTGATAGTCCCTATGAGGTATCTGTTTCCCACAAGAAATACAATTATTAACTTTTTCTGACATCCGGATTAACTGAGGCAAGAAAAGACAAAAATATTCCCCAACGGGGTACTTAGCCCAACTTGGTCTTCGGTCTGAAACTCGAAAGTGAAAATTTCAGAACGCCGAACGGCACTTGCAAACGCTGCTTCTGCTTCAGACCACGCGGCAAGAAAGACTGAGGATATGGCGTCGGTCATGCGCTTAAGTACTACTGCGTACTGACGTCAGCTCTGAGCGACCATGACCGACGCCAGCCTAACACTTTGGTATTCGGGCCGACCGAGGACAGCGGACTACCCACAGGTTATGACTGCAGCAATGTGAGACGAAGAACATCTTGTCCTATTTCAAGGATTCATTTAATCTGTTGAGGTCCAATATTAGCCTCCAGTCTCTTTTTCATTTTGGGACTAAAAAAAACTTGGAGTAAGTTCCAGATCCTGTCTGGTCTTCTGGCACGGGCTGGATGACTCTTTTTGAGAGCAACTTGTTGATCTCCATAGTTGCCTGATCCCTGTGATTGGTTGGAACATCTGGGATCTTCTTGGGAACAAACAGTAGAAAGGAAAAGGGTATGATATGGCCTTTGGTAACAACTCTTTGTACCCACTTGTCTTGGGTTATATTTAGCCAGGCTTCTGGATACAAAGAGATGTGACCCCTGACTGGCCCCAGAGAAACGCAGTCAGGCCCCACATCTGGGGCGCTGATAAGGCCACCCTCGAAAGGAACCACTGCCTTGCTGATATTGCGGACCGCCCTGCCTCTAGGGCAACGTCTACCATTTCCTCCTCCTCTGCCTCTGAAGGAGGATTCACTCTGTGTCTGGAAAGGCCCTCTGGGACTTTTTGAACCACATCTTACCTCCCCTTTGACCTTTTGGGTATGGTCGAGAGGGAACGATAAAACGGACTCCCACGGCAGAGAGAGTCTTTCCTTCCTGTTCACACAGAGTGAGTGTATCTTTCACCTTAAAACCAAACAAGGAGGAACCATCAAATGGGGAGTTGGTGAAGGTGGACTTGAACGGCTCTGCAAAATTACACAAGCGCATCCTGGAGTGGCTCCTAAGGGCAACTCCTGAACCCGCTGCTCTGCTCGCTCCATCAGCCGTATGGAGGAGTTAACTACAGAATTTAGGGTGGACAACTGAGATCCTATCCGGGACTCCCTCAGGACAAGCACCCTGTATGGAATCTCCTAACTCCTTAAGGAGATCCCTCTGCTACCTTGTGAAATGTGTAAGATAGTTCAGGGATCGAAGTGTAAAGGCCGCTGAACTAAATACACGCTTCCCAAATCTGTCCAGCTGTCAAGACTCCTTGTTTGGCGATGTAGAGAGGAAGAGGTCTCTGCCAACTCCTTCTTCGTGGCTGCAGTCACCACAATGGCATCTATGGGAACACCCTTAGATAAGAATTCTTTTCCGGAAGGGGCAGACAGGAACTTATTTGGTCTTCTGGGTACTGGCTCCATGGCATCGGGAGTATCCCACACCTTCCAACTAACCAGATCCATTAGCTCATCGAAAGGTGGAGACACCCAAGAGGCAGAGGGTTGAGACCTGAAAGCCTTCAGGTACACTGACTCCTCATCAGAAGGGTTGACAGTGGGCCAGTTGCACCTCTGTTTAAGGATCTCTAGAATACCCACAAAGGAGACATCATCAGAGGATGACTTAGGAGACCCCTCCAACTCATCGAGGTCAGTGTCCGATGTCAGAGACTCATCCTGGGAGTCAATATGCTTCCTCTTGCATACTCTCTTCCGCAGGGGCTCCTCAAAAGGACCTTATGGGGATGCCCCGGAAGAGTGGGTGCCACCAGCCACTGGCTGCTGATGCTGTGCATCTCTGCTGTCTCTGGAAAGCGTAGGGACTGAGACCGAAGTGGGAGCCCTAGGGGGAAGAGTGCTTGTGCCACCGGCAGGGGCTGTAGATTGTGTGACAGCACACTCCTCATCACCTCAAAAGCAGATCTCTCCGGCTCCAAAGTCTGTCCCCACTCTGAAGAGACAAAGGACAGTGCCGGAGCCAGAGACATCGGCTCCGAAATAGATGCAGGGTTGGAGCTCACCCTGGCGGATGCACTGAGAGGAAGGCTCGGAATCGATGATAGATTCAAAACATCCCCCTTGGTGCCAACAGAAGAGCTTCGGTCCCTGGACACGAAGGTCTGAGCCGAACTCGGCTCCATTGGTAACAAGCACTCTGGCTCCGAAAAACCAACATAGCTCGGAGGAGGAATCATGGATGGAGACAAGACTGGTTTGAGTGGCTCTGGAGCCGAATGGGTTGGAGTCAACAAAAATTTAGGCCTAGCCTGGTGTAAGATATAAAACTAGATTTTCCATTAAACACTAGACAGATTCAGTCACACAGGAGAATATTTTAAATAAAATACAGTGGAAGCAACACGAGGGACTAGGTCCTCTAACTTAAACGGGCCTAGCCCTGCGAAGAATCGAGTCTTCTAAATCAAACAGACCAAGAAGCACAACACACACACACACACACACACACACACACACACACACGCTCAAGTGTAGCAAATTAACAACTATAAGAATTAAGACTTTAGCGGATCCCCGCTAAAGACCATCAGTCAACAATAATCGCTTGACAGGAAATAATTAATAGGAGCCCCTACTGATTAAAAATGGCGAACTTGCCAAACTAATTCACTACACAAGAAAAACGCAAGTGCGTCTAACTACTGAAAAACAAGAGACTACTATACTAGTCACACAAGGCAATTTAGGTAAATCCTAACTGTAAATAACAGGAAAAAAGGCGAAACCGCCAAAACTAATGGTTTAGGTAAAGCGCAATTGCCCCTAACTACTAGTACACAAGATACCACTAAGGTCACACAAGACAATAAAGTTAAAGTCCTATAATGTATATATTCAATAACTATGCAAAAGATATTAGAATAATGAAAATTTGCAAAAACTTAGCCAGAGCCAAGAGAAGTACATCTGAACTCGTCGATGCAGCAAACAAGATCTGGGGATTGCACTGGTGCACCATGGGATACCTGCTTAGCCACGAGCCATCCAGAAGTCTTTGAGCTTGAAAATCGGCCGAGTCGGAGCAGAGGATTGGCTCCAAACTCATATGTAAAAATGAAAGTGAGACTGGACTACCCAACATCGAAAATTTCAGGAGTCGGACAACCGGCACTTGCAAACTGCTTCTGCTTCCGGCACCGCATGGCAAAAAAGACTGATGTAATGGCGTCGACTGCATGTTTTATACCCCTAACTACCTGATGTCATGGAAGAAGGGACAGCAACCAACGGACCCAAGACTTTGTTAATCAGGCCGACTGAGGGCAACCTGCAAGCAGATTACCCAAATGTAATGATTGCAACAGTGAAACACGAAGAACATCCATCAGTTCTACCAGATGTCCTTTAGCCCCTAGATCAGTGGCTGGTGGGATTGTCGGACGTCGGAGGGGCAGAAGCACTAGGCCTTACAACCTTAGCCTTCCTTTTAGGAGGCTCCGCCACGACAGCCAACTCTGGCTCCATACCTAGGACTAAATGTTTTAATCGCTGGTTTTCAAGATAAAGTTTTAGAGCTGCCAGACTGCGATGAGTCTGAGGTACGAACAACTGGCACATACTACAGATGGTATGGTCATGTTCACGGCCAAAGAAGAACAAAGAAAGTTCATGCGAGTCCTTGTGCGGGATCTGGCAGCAGCACTTACAGTTCCACTTTCTAGTGGACATTGGCTAAATAGATAATGGGCAAGCAACCAAAGCTCAAGCAAAAGAACAAATTCCTCAACAGTGTACTTATCTCAACAATTTCAGGTGTCTGATGGCATCTTCTGGAGCGTGGAGCGAAGCAACTGATCTGACGTTCGACTGCGGCAAAGATGTTCTGAGGTCTGCGTGTACAGACGTCACATTTAAGGTCAGAGGTTTATGGTCCTGCATGTGATATCCCACGCACCTGGCAGCAACCAGGCTTAAGCTTTTGCATAAGAGAAGGACGTTCGGGTCACCTGAGGTGGAGGATCCCACAGTAATACTGCAACATGGGAATAGAAGGACATCCTTTGTTCTTTGTCAGCAAGTCCATCCTGTGAGGTAACTTGTGATGACTGAACCTGGCCACATGGACAAGAAGGGGGAACCAGTGCTGTATGGGGCAAACGGAGTCACCAAAGACTTCTGGTAATGGTCGCAGGGGAGGGTAAAAAGTTAGGAATCTCTCCTTTCAAGAAAGAGACAGTGTCCATTTTCCATACCCGAGGGCATGTTACCCTAGAACAGAACAGATTTATCTGCCTGCTGTGGATGAAGGTAGAAAATTTATTTGGGAAATACCCCAGTGATGGAAGATGTCCAGGAAGACGTCTTTAGCATGAATTTCCGATTTTGTGATGATCTGCCCTGGACCTACACAGAGTACCTGCCACTGCATTCCTTTCAAAGGGTGTATATTATAGATGTAGATATATACACACACTTTATATATATAAAACACACATACATACACTGCCTGAAGAAGCTTGTGTTTAACGGCAATTTAATTTCCCAAGCCATCGAGGCTAATCTGAAAAGGTATCAAGACTCAGTAGCTGCTTGCTTATGTATCACATGACCATGATGTTCATAAAGACCCAGTGGGAGCCTGGTACCCAAAGATGATTCAATGACAAGGGCCAGAATTACAGCCTTCACCTTAAAGTTTATATGATCTTTTCTTACTTTGGCAGACCAAACCCACCTGAACCATACTTTGGAACAGGCTCTCCATGCCAGACCACAACAATCCATGCAGAGCTCCTGGCAAGGGGGGAGGAATTAGAAATGGCACTCTTGGATTAAGAAAAATCTGGTTGATCCAAAGTAACTGCTTCCTGATGCAAGACAAGAGGGATCTGGAAGTCTAAGGGTTGACACTGCAGAATCCAAACTGACTTCAGGTGCATCTGTAACTTCCTCATCTACAGTCTGGCTAAGAAAGCATAGGGATAGTTGATGCGATGTTCTCCAGTGCTTTCAAGTTCACTCTTGCTGTGGTCCATATATGAGAAAGTGAACCTGGAGGAACTGCTTCAAAAACAGAGCTTTACCTGCAGAAAGGAAAGTGGTCTTGGTTAGTGTTGATCCTGCACCCTTGGAAGATTAGGTCATGTGGAGAAAGAAAAAAAAAAAAAAAAAAGATTTCTTTAGGTTGAAGGTGAACCCTGGAGTGTGTAAGTAAGTTCACTGTGAAAATGAGATCCCTCGGGAGAGCTTCCTGAGAAAGAGAATGCAAGAAAAGGTAATCCAAGTAAGGAAATACTTGGATTCAGAAAGTCTACAGAGAGCAATGATAGGAACTAGACACTTTGTGAATATCCTTGAGGCAGTATAAAGGCCAAAGAGTAAAGCAGAAATCTGAAAAAAGCGAAGGAGACAGACATTTTTAATTTCCTGAAAAGAGGGTGGATAGGAACATGAAAGGTGGGCAACCTTCAAATCCAAAGTCACCAAAAAATCCTGAGGGAGAATCATATAGAACACTGACTTAAGGGTTAGCATTTTGAAACATGAAACACTCAAAAAGATGTTGAAAACAGGTTTAGGATAGGCCCCTCAAAGTGCCCTCTTTTCTGGGGACTAAGATGATTCTGGAGTAAAATCCATTGCTTAACTGTCTGGACGGAACTGTCTGAATAGTTCTCAGAGAGGAAATCCTATAAAAAAGGAAAAAGAAAATACAAATGATTTTAAGGTGGCAGATTGAAGAGTCTCCCAAGACATTCTGCAACCTTGTTATATGGCAGAGAGCCTACCTGTCTATTGTAATCGATTTTCCAGGCTAGCAGAGAGAGGATAATCTTTAAGATAGGGGGACCTGGTGGTGGGGGGGGGGGGGGGGGGGGAGTAAAGGAACATGTTCAGAGACAAGTTTATCAGGAAAGTGGGGCCTTAGAACCCATGGTACCCTACCTTGATTTTTCCTGAAATATCCTTTTGTTAGCTTTCTGGGATTGCTTTTCTCTCTCTCTCTCATAACAAAAGGACCAGCTTTAACAGGTTAACTGCTCTGGAACGGAGGTACTAGGGAAAGTAAATTCTGTTTTAAGGTATTGCATAAGGTACAGGTGTGCAAGTCCTACTTACCTTTAACAGTAGATGTTTGTAGATCACACTGCCTTACTGGCATATGAGTAAGTACTGCCCTGCTACCCTATCTCTGGCAATCTACCAAAGCTCAGAACTCTTTCCCACTTCCCTGCTTGTGTTGGACAAATCAACTTAAGCACAGGGACTGCCTTTCAGACCCAGAGACAAGACCCTTTCAGTTTTTTAGGGTCCAAAAGAGAAGATGAAACTGCAGGGTTTTAAACAGTTCCAAAGCAAAAACCACACACACACACAACAAAAAAGGCCACTGAGCATAACTTGGTGGCAAATCCAACATCAAACTATTTACATCCAAAAAGAGGAATGGAGGGTAGATATTGCCAGTAAGGAAGTGTGTTCTATTAACCTCTTCTGTTACAGGTAAATAGGACTTGTGCAACTGTACTATGCTCAACAAAACACACTGCCTTACTTGCATATGGGTAGATTCCCAAAGCTTAACCAACCTAGGAGGAGCAACGGTAAGGATCCAGGAATCCCTAGAGAATGGTCTTAGAGAAGCCTGCTCTGGATTTAGAAAAGGCATCCAGCTTGCATTGCTTCATAAAGGCATGGACAGAAGATAAAGTTGTCGTCTCTAAAGTACTTCGAGCCCACTCATTTCCAATAAGCCACTGAAGAGTAAAACCCTGGTGGAATGCATCTATCTTGCCTGGATTTGACTTGCCATGGTGGGTGTAATAAAAAAAAAAATAATAATAATAAAAAAAAAATACCAGAAGACAACAATGTGTAATGGTTTGTTTAGAGACAGGTTGACCCTTATTCATCCTTGTGTAGAAAATTAAAAGCCTTTCAGCCTTCTTGAAGGCTTTCATTCTGTCAAGATAGTACTGGAGCTGCCAATGCACATCTAAGGTATGAAGTGCCCTCTTTCACTTATTCGTAGGTTCTGAAAAGAACACAGGTAGGTGAACAGACTGATGATGAGTTCTGAGACCACTTTTGGCATGACAGAGCAGTTAGTGTGCAACACAACCCAATCCCTGTAGAAAATCAGGTAAGGTTGCCTCACTATGGCAGCTTGCAGCTTACAGATTCACCCTGCAGATGTCAGGGGTTCATAGGTGTTTACTAGGCTAATGACCACAAGGGCCTTTTTAAGCCTAGCCATGCATCCCAAATCTCTGACAAGTTCTGATACCCTTGATAAGTGTAAGCATGGGCCTGGGAGATGAACCATTTACAGGCTACCTGTGAGACAGAGGCACAGCAAAATAATAGGCATAGTTTTATTCAAACTAAAGGGGTGGCGAAAGCCACATAACTATGGGCTAGGCTTATAAATGCCCTTGGGCAGATAGCCTAGTATGAACCTATGACATAGGTGCCAAACCAGGAATTAATTTCCGGTTTCCCATCCAATTGTCCAAGTTCCACTTGAATTGGATTAGGGAGGAACTCAGCTTCATATGGATGGGAGAGCCTGTTCCACAGACAGGATAGTCTCTGGGATAAATACCTATCTCTCCAGCAGGTCCTACTTATATCATAGGCAAGGTTTAAGTCTTTAGAACGGGTCATTCTGGTACTGCTTGTTTTGTAGATATGGAGGAGGTCTATCAGAGTCGGGTCTGACAATGCCCTGTATGCCAGGCGTAGATCTCCCCTCAAACGCCTGTAGGAGACGTAATACAGGGATAGGGCCTTGAGGCAGTCTGCATAGGACATATTACTTAAGCTCTGTATTCTTTTAGTGAAGAGCCTCTGTGGACGTTTCAGTTGTTGGATATGCCTGGTTAAGTACATACTAAAGGAGGCAATGTACTCAATGACAGGTCTGATGAATGCTGAATAGAGTGGAACAATGACTTCCTTGGACTTGGCAGCCATACAGGAAAGCTGTGTAAAACCTTATCATAACCATAGATGTCTCTTCCAAGTTGCAGTATTCACACTAGTGGGTTTATCCCTTCTTCCCATCAGCTTGTTCGGCCAGGTTTCCAAAGCTTTTCCAGTCCCTGATGGTGCAGACGTCTGACGTGTTGACAGGTACGTGGGCCATAAATGTGACATCTGCGCACACCAGTCCTCAGAACCAAGGAGCCCCAGATGGACCAGTCCTGATGGCATAGCCTGTTATAGGAGCAGAGGACAGCAAGTGCAAGGAGAGCAGGGGGATGGAGGGAGGGAAGGAATATTGCAACATGGAAGAGAAGGACATCTATGGTTATGGTAAGATTTTACACAACTGTCCTATGTCCTTCTTTTCCAATGTTGCAACATTCACTAATGGATGAGTACAAAAGCTCACTGGTGGCTGGGAGGTGGTCTAAATGAGGATTCCAGGAACCCATGCAGGATAACCCTGGAAATCCTGCTCTGGTCCTGGAGATGTGGTCCAGCTTATACTGTCTGGTGAAGGTGTGCACAGAGGACCAGGTAGCTGCTTCCAGAATGGAGTTAGTATCTAGACCTTTAAAGAAAGCTCCAGAGGAGGCCACGGGCTCATGTAGAATGGGCTCAGACATTGCCCGTTAGTGTCTTTCCATGGTGAGAGTAACAAAAAGGAGATGGCCCTAGCATTCCAGGAAAAAATGGTTTGCTTCCCACAGCTTTCCCCAGCGTCCTGGGGAGGAAGGAAATAAACAGCTGGTCTGATTTGCTTATAGGCTTGGTCTTATGCAAGCAGAAACGAAGTAGCCTGTGGACATCTACGGAGTGAAGGACACTCTCACTGTCTCTCTGAGGGTTTGGAAAGAAGGTGGTGCAGGTGAATAGCCAGATTTAGAGAGAGGTCATTGACCACTTTGGGAGTGAAAGAGGGATTAATCCTTAGGGTGACCCTGTCCGTATGGCAAACTAGGAAGGGTGGAGTAGCCATAAGGGCTTGGTGCTCTGAGACCCTCCCATCAGAAGTCAAAGCTACTAGCAATACTGTTTTCTAAGTGTAACATTTCAAGTCAGCCTTGCCAGCTGGTTCAAAGGGTGGTAGTGAGAGTTTTTCCAGCACATAGTTAAGATCCCAAGGAGGAGGAGTCAGTTTTCTGGGGGTCTTAAGTGCAAAACACTCTTTAGGAACAGCTTGGCTATGAGTCTGGAAGCTAGTGGCGGCTCCATAGGCAGGGCAGGCAGAGATGGCAGACAGGTGTGCTTTTAAGGAGGAGTAAGACAAGCCCGTCTTCAGCAGTTCACACAGGTAAGACAGAATGAGGCAGGTTGCTGTCCTGCGGCTCTACCTGTCTTTTGTGACACCAAATAGAAGACCTTCTCCATTCAGAGAGATACGATTTCCTTGTGTTTGGTTTCCTGGCCTCTTGCAGGACTGAGAGCATGTCCTCATTGTACAGATGTCTGAAGGGAATCAAAATCCTATCAGCCACAGGGAGAGGTGCAAGGATTTCAACTGTGGGTGAGTCTGTGTCCCCTGGTGCTGTGTGAGTAGATCCACTGAGGGAGCTAACATGGTGATTGCCCTTGGATAGATGAAGTAGTGCGGCCTTGGCCAATAGGGGGTCATCAACAAGATTTTTGGTGAGTCCTGCTGAATTTTCAGTAGGACTTGCTGGATTAGAGGGAAGGGGGGGAAGACGTACGGGAATCTCCCCTTCTAACACATTAGGAAGGCATCAGTTTGAAGAGCCTTCAGGTTGTGAGTTCTTGAGTAGCTCTGGAGTTGCCTGTTTGTGGAAGAGGTGAACAGGTCTATCTGTGGAATACCCCACCTGTGGATCAGATGTAGGAATGCCTCCCTTGACAGCATCCATTCATGAGGAGTCTACCTAATAACTGTGTTGGGAGGGGATGTAGGCTGCCTGAAGGAAGATCCCCTGGGAGACCGCCAGATCCCATACCTGTAGGGCTAACCTGCAGACAGGTAGAACCTCGTCCGTCCTTGCTTGTTCAGGTACCACATCAACGTGGTGGTGTCTGTGAAGATCTTCAGAATGCCCTGTCTGAGGAAAGGTTGAAAGGCCTGCAAGGCAAGAAGTATGGCTGACATTTCCTTAATGTTGATATGCCATTGTTTGTGTCTGTCCACAAACCTTGCACTGTTCTTGTGTCCAACGTTGCACCCCAGCCCAGATCTGATGAGTCTGTGTGCATGATCTGAGAAGGGGAGGGCAACTGTAGGGGAAGACCCAGGTTTAGGGCCACCTGGACCAGCCACCACTTCAGATCTTGGTGGAGGCAGGTGAGAAGTGGGATTCTGAACTCTAGGGGGTGTGAGTGCTGGGCCCATACTGAGCTGAGATACCACTGCATCTTCATCATGTGTAATCTTGCCAGTGGCAGCATGGGAATAGTAGCAGCCATGTGCCCAAGAAGTTTGAGGAATTCCCTCGTGATCAGGGTGGGTGAAAGGAGAGCAGATTGAAGGAGTTAGGTCAGGGAAAGCAATTTTTCCTGAGGTAGGAAAGCCATCTGAGGTCTGTTCTGATTCTGCATCCTAGGAAGACAATGCCTTGTGTAGGATTTAGTTTGGATTTGGGGAAGTTTATGAAGAAGCCTAGAGACTACAGCAGGAGGTCCTTTGTGTGGGCAAGGACGGTTTGTCTGTCTGCTGCTTGAATGAGCAGGTCATCCAGGTATGGGAAATTTGCATACCTCTTGTTCTGTAGTAGGCAATGACTGGGGCTAGGCATTTTGTAAATACCCTTGGTGCAGTGGAGAGAACAAAGGAGAAGGCACAGAACTGAAAATGCAAGGAGCCTGCTTTGAATCTGAGGAATTTTCTAGAGGATGATTTTATGGGAATATGTAGATAGGCCTCCTTGATGTTCAGGGTCATCATGAAGGCCTGGGGAAAGAGAATGTGTAGTGGAGGGGACCTTCAGGAATGGGTTGAGGTGGGAAAGGTCTAAGATGGGTCTCCATGGTCCCTCCTTCCTGGGCACCAGAAAAAATCTGGAGTAGAAGCCTTTTCACTTGAGAGGAGGGGGAGCTTCTCCCTTGAGCAGAGGGGGGACGGGTTCTATGGTGCCTTGGAGCAACAGGTGGTTTAGGACCTTGGGAAGGAGGGATCACTGAGAGGGGGGAGGGAGTGGTACATGACATTTTGGAGGAGGAGACATCCAAGACCTGAAGTAACCCTCCTTCAGGATAGACAAAACCCATTTGTCGGATGTCACTAGGGCCCATGCAGGGAGACAGGGAAACAGTGAGAGACAGGAGGATAGAGGTAATGTGAGAGGAGGTGGGGAGGATGAAAAAGAAGCAGGCAGTCAGATGCTGCCTGCCCTTTCTGGAAAGGGGGGGTCTATGGGCAGTGGCCTGAGTAGTCCTAGGCCCAGTAGCCGGTCTCCTGTGTGGTCTTCTAGACATGGAGGGGGCAGAGGGCCTGGAAGACCTCCTTATAAGTTGTGTCTTGGCCAGGTAGTTCCTCTGAAATTTTGGGACTGGAGAGACAAGTAGATGGGTTTAGATTTGGAGCCCTTTCCCTTTTGCTGAAGTTACTTGAAGAGATCAGCCACCTTGGAGCCAAAAAGGTTGAGTTATCCAAAGGAGCATCCAAGAGTTTGGCCTTAAAGTCATCTAGTAGGGGCTGTAGATGCAGCCAGGCGTATCTCTTCAATACAGAGGCAGATGCAGCTGATCTGGCAGAGGCCTCTGCTGCCATCATAAGCACATCTTAGGAAATGTTTGACTTGGGAGATGAGCCCGAGCAAGAAAGACAGGGATGCCTTTGCAGAGCAGTCAGGGATCTCATTGAGTTCCTTAGAAGCTTTATCCAGTAAGACCAAAGAGTATTTGGTTATGTGTGACTGGTAATTTGTAGCCCTAAAGGCGAGGGTAGCTGAAGTGTATATCTTCTTCCCCCACCTCTCCATGGCCTTGCTGTCTATCTGCAGGCAGGATGGTGGTAGTAGGGGGAAGTTTGGTAGCTCTATCAGTAGCAATAGAAATAGTTGCTGGGTCAGCTGGTGGGCATTTGAAAAGGAATGTTTCTGCATCAGGTACCCTAATACAAATGGTCTGCCCTTCGAGGGGCAGGTGGCTGGGAATGTAGGTTCATGCATGCTGGTGCAAAAGCATCCAGGAAGGCAGGCTGGAGAGGAAGAATAGGGGCTGGGTTAGGAGATTCCGTCTGGATCAAGTCATAGAATCTTTTTCGTCTCTCAGACATGTCTGAGCAATCCAATTTAAAATGTTCCCTCATAAGACTGACTGTGTCCCCAAAGTTAAGGTCTTCCACAGGGGAGTCAGGTTCAGCAGAGGCTTCTTCTGGGAATCAATACCCCAGAAGGGATGAAATTTGTGAAGAGTAGGACAAGGAGTCCTCTGAGGACTCGGACATTTCCTCTTCTGCAGGTTGGCTAGGAAATTTCTCAGGCTGAATAGGCCTAGGACTAAGCAGAAGTGGAGCAACATGAGGGGGGGTCTGGCGTAGGCCTAAGGGCCAGGAAAGCATTGTAGATGCTCTGACTCAAGGCCTGCCAGTCTGGCAAGGCCTCTATGGTTGAAGCAACATGCCTCGTCTTCTGTGTTTTCTTTGTAGGCCTAACCCCCGCCTGGCTGGTGGTCGGCCTTGAAGTCATAGAAGGAGCGGCTGAGGCCTGCTCCGAAGCGCACATCCCAGAAAAGTACAGTTGTGTACACTTAACATAAATGTAGATGTTCAAATGTATTCACTGTTGCAGTTGTTACATCTGGATTATCCTGCTGCCAGGTTGTCCTCAGTCGGCCTGAATTCCAAAGTCATGGGTCCTGCGTCAGTTGCTGTCTGATGTCAGGTCATCAGGGGTATAAAAAAAGCAACCAACGCCATTTTCTTCAGTTTTTTCTTGCCCCAGATGTCAGGTGCCTCAAAATAGGTAGGCTAAAAATATGTAAAAAAAACATGCATGCACCAAAATAAGCTTTACCTTCATCTATAAGCAAATATACCACCTAGGTTGTATAGATTAGATAAGTAAAAAGTTCCAGCAAAGATAAGGGGGATGGCGGGTGGGTAACCTGGACTGCAACAGTGAATACACTCTAGCATCTACATTTATGGTAAGTGTACACAACTGTACTATGTTCTTCGTGTTTCACTGTTGCAGTCATTACATTTGGGTTGAGTCCCAAAGCTATGGTTGGGGGGCTGGAGCTAAACAGCATTAGAAGTGGCTATGAGGCCCTGCAGAACTGCAGTGGCAAAGCCTGCCCTGGATTTAGAGGAAAGAGGCAGATTGTAATGTTTTTGCCCTGGATTTAGAGGAAAGAGGCAGATTGTAATGTTTTGTAAAGGTATATACTGAACTCCAAGTGGCAGCCTCTAAAATCAGCCGCTAAAATGTCTTTGGTTGGTACTCCCCTGAGAAAAGCTGCAGAAGTGGCTGGAGCTCTGGTTGAATGTGGACTAATGCCCTTAGGCACTGGTTTGCCATGCTGTGAGTAGCAGAAACGAATGCAGTGACCTATCCACTTTGAAATAGTCTGCTTGAAGATGGCCTTTCCTTGTGATGCTGTGGCATATGCCACTAGTAATTGTTCTGACTTTCTGAAAACTTTAGTTTTGTTTAAGTAGAATCTAAGTGGTCTGTGTACGTCCAAAGAATGCAGAATTTTCTCCCCCTTGTTCTCTGGATTTGGATAAAAAGTTGGCAAATGAATAATTTGGTTAAGGGCTACACTGGATACCACCTTAGGCATAAATGTAGGGTTTGTTCTCAGAGAGACCCTCTCTGGATAAAAAATGATAAAGGGTTACACAGCCATGAGCGCCTGTAGCTCTGAAATCCGTCTTGCAGAAGTTATTGCTAGGAGCAGAGCTGTTTTTCAAGATAAGAACTTTATACCCGCAGTAGCAGCTGGCTCAAAAGGAGGTAAGGTGAGTTTTTCCAAGACATAGTTGAGGTCCCATGCAGGTATTGGCATTCTCCTTGGAGGCCTTACGTTTTTGGCTCCTCTGAGGTACTGCCTTAATAAAGGATGAGAAAAGAGTGGTGGCTCTGTATTGTAATCAGCCGAAATGGCAGAGGCATGGATTTTAATTGATGAAAAAGATAGGCCTTTGTCAAGCATCTCAGTTAAATATTGCAAAATCTGAGGAATATTTGGGTCAGCTGTATCAGTTTCAGTTCCGTGAGCTTGGTTCCAAGCACAAAATCTCTTATATGACCCAGCATAGAATTTTCTAGTACTAGGCCTTCTGGCTTCTAAAATGACATCCATCACAGCTTTACTGAGAGGTGTGGTTTGTATGGCTACATTATCCACCATGCTGCCAGGTTTAGGGTCCTGAGTTGGCTGTGCAGAATTGGATTGTTTTGCTGGGACAGTGGATGAGGTATTTGAGGTAAGGTCCAGGCTGGGCATTGGGACAAGTTCCTTAAGCTGAGATACCAGTACTGGCATGGCCAGTCTGGGGCAATCAGAATCATTTTTAGTTTCTCCTGTCTGACCTTCAGGAGTACCTTGGGGAGGAGAGGCAGTGGAGGAAAGGCATATACTGATAGGTTTTTGTCCAGTTGAAAGATAAGGCGTCCACTTTCCAAGCTTGTCTGTGATAGGTCATTGTGCAGAACCTTTTTAGTTGATTGTTGTGAGGGGAGGCAAACAGATCTATGTCCGGGTGTCCCCATTTCTTTGTTATCCTGCTGAAGTCTTGTGGATCCAGGTGCCACTCTTGGGGATCCATGAGGTTTCTGCTTAGTTCGTCTGCCATAGTATTTTCCTTTCCGGGCAGGAATTGTGCCTGTAGATGGACTTGGTAAGTAAATGCTGTGTCCCATAAGCCATGGCTTGTCTGCAAAGGGGGTAAGAATGAGTGCCCCCCTGCTTGTTTATGTACCACATGACCGTGGTGTTGTCTGTCTTTATCAGTAGTTGTCCCGGATGAAGTAGGTCCTTGAAGGCTGTTAGGGCAATTTGAACAGCTAGCATCTCTTTTTGATTGATATGTACATGCTTTTGGTTTGTGGACCAGGTGCCCTGAATGCCTCTTCCTACCATGTGTGCCCCCCAGGCATAATCTGAAGCATCCGTCATTAGGCTCTGCCTGGCTGGGGGTAGTGAGAATGGCTGTCCCTTGTTTTGGTGACAAGCCTTTGCCCACCATTGAAGCTCCTGTTGCAGGCAGGAAATGAGAGTAATCATTGTTTCCAGGCTGTGGCAATGTTGTGTCCAGACACTTTTTAGGTACCACTGAATTTTCCTCATATGCAGTTTTGCATATGGAATTAGTAAGATGCAGGATGCCATGAAGCGCAAAGCCTGCAGAATTTTCTTGCAGATAACTGGGCCTTTGTTGCCATTTCCTTGAAATAGATAGTCAGTTGTCTGTTTGTCTGGAGTGAGAGAAGCCATCTGGGCAGTTGTATTTAAGCTTGCACCCAGGAATATTATCTCTTGAGAGGGTACGAGTTTTGATTTCTTTTTGCTGACTGTGTACTCTAGGCATGTTAAAAGTCTTTTCGCAAACATCAGATGCTGAAGTAGAATGTCCTTGTTCTCTGCTTGTATGAGGCAGTCATCCAAGTAAGGATATACTTGTATTCCTCTTTGTCTGCAGTAAGCAATTACTGGTGCCAGGCACTTTGTGATGACCCTGGGCGCAGTAGATAAGCCAAAGGGCAGTGCAGAGAATAGGAATGTTTTGAGCCAGCCTTGAATCTGAGGTACCTTCTGCATGACTGTCTGATTGGGACATGCAGGTATGAGGTCTAAAGTCACGAACCAAGCCTTGCTGTCCAGCATGGGCAGAAGCTGCTGCAAGGTCAACATCTTGAATTTTGGAATATCCAGGAAAGTGTTTAGAATAGATAGGTCCAGTATTGGTCTCCATGCTTTGTCCCTTTCTGGGTACCAAGAACAGTCGAGTAAATTCCTTGTCCCTGCTCTTGCTGTGGCACTTGTTGAATAGCCCGCATGTCCATGAGAGCTGCGACTTGTTTATGAGCCTCTGCCCATTGATTTTTTTGGCAGGTCTGGCCAACCGTTTGCCCTTGGCAGGGTATGGAAGTGAAACTTGTATCCTTGTGACACTATGTCTAGAACCCATTTGTCCTGGGTTATAATGTGCCAATTTTGAGAAAAAAGTGCTAGTTTTCCCCCTAAGGGTGCTGCCAGAAGATAAGTGCTTGGTGCAGGCAGAGGAAGTCATTGGGACTGTTTCCTGTACGGTTGTGATTTGTCTTCTCCACCTCTGGAGGGAGATGCACCCCATTGCTTAGACCTGTAGGAACCTTGCGGCTGTGATCTGCCTCTAGGGCATCTGGATCTGCCCCTTTGAGGTCTGTCTGAGACTGGAAAGGAACAGTTCTTTGTAGGCCAGTGTCTGCTAAATCTAGGTGGCTATAACTATAAGAAATCCTTGACCGTTTGCATAGATTTAGCTTTTTCCTCCATTTTTTTAACACCTCTTCTGCCTTAACACCAAACAAGGTATCATGTTGTAATGGAGCATCTAATAATTTTGCTTTAACATGATCAGGCAGGTTTTGTTCCTTTAACCAAGCATGCCTCCTAATGACAGAACCCATAACAGCAGCCCTGCAGGAGGCCTCCAGAGAATCAAAACCACATTGCAAAGTAAGCTTTCCAACTTGTTCAGCTGCATGCAATAAATCCTGCATTTCTTTGTTTTCTGCACATTCAGAATTTACCATCATTTTCTGTTTAAGCAGTGTCATGATATATTGCTGATATTTGAGCATATGAAACTGGCAATTTAAGGCCCTTATAGCTAAAGTAGCAGATGTGTAAATCTTTTTTCCCCATCTATCCCGTGCCCTAGAATCCCTGTCAGAGAGGGTAGGGTTTTTTTGCAGTGGAAACCTTGACCCGTTTGGGACCCTGAGAAGGGCAGTAGGGTTTTTGAAAAGAAATTTTATGAGAGTCAGGGACCCTGTAGTATCTGTCCGGCTTAACAGGAGCTGGAGGTAAGGAGTCAGGGGTCAGACTAGACTCTGAAAACACGTCATCTACAATGTCTAACACAGGTGGAATAGCTAGAGGCCTGTGTTGAGGTAGTAAAAGGAAGTCTCTGAGCCTCTTCTTAGATTCTGAAAAATCTTGGCTCTCCCAGTGGAAGTGCTCCCTCATGGTATGCAAGGATTCCCCAAAAGAGTAGTCCTCAGGAGGAGAAGCTGAAGGAATTGATTTTTCAGCATCAGAATCCTCATGGGGGGGAAGAGAATATTCCTGATCAGAAGAGGAATCAGAAGAAATGGAAACCTGATCTGAAGATTCATAGTTTGTCTCTTGCCTAGGCCTCTTATCAGGATGGGGGATAGGAACCCCTGATCAAGGCAATTAAGTCTTCGGCCATTTTGAGCATCTGTTTTTTGGGCATGGAGGCCTGTCCATGTGACTGGTGAACTTGTTTCTTTGCCTTTATATGTGTTTTAGTCTTTGGCTTTGAAGTCGGTTTAAAACATAATTGTTTAGGTCTGAATACACCCTCAGAAGCCAATGCCTGCTCAGCGACTCCAGACCCATCTGAGGGAACAATCTCCGAGGGTCCAATACCTCGAGTTTCCAGTGGCCTGGCTGACTCCACATGGGAGTCTATAGCGGCCTGCGACTCTAAAGTAGCGGGTGTCAGGTTCCGCGAAAGCGCCTCACTGAGAACCGGCGACTTGCTTAGGAGAAGCTTCGTCGTCGGTTTTGGACCTCGGTTGCCTGTCTTTTTCTTTGTGTTTTTTGTGAACTCCGGTAGTCGGATGGCTATCCGACAACATTGTA
Organism: Protopterus annectens; assembly: GCF_019279795.1. Taxonomy (NCBI): domain Eukaryota; kingdom Metazoa; phylum Chordata; order Ceratodontiformes; family Protopteridae; genus Protopterus; species Protopterus annectens. The sequence continues at coordinate 174,408,752 of NC_056743.1, read as the reverse complement.
TAATTAAATCTTTGCCCAAAATAGCTTAATGCAAAATTGTACCGACGCTTAATAGTGCGTTGGTTAACTCTAGCACAAAACCGACAACTAGAAACGTCGTGGTAAGGGCCTAGGCAAGGAATACAGTAAAAATGAAAGTCCTTATGAGGTATTTGCTTCCCACAAGAAATACAATTATTAAATTTTTCTGACACCGGTCTGGAGCAAGAAAAAAGGGGTACTTGGCTTTTAATGAAGACTCTGGATCTGAAACTCGAACACGAAAATCCCAGGAGTCGGCCGACCAGCACTTGCGAACTGCTTCTGCTTTGGGCACCGCGCGGCAAGAAAGACTGAAGAAAATGGCGTCGGCTGCATCGTTTATACCCCAGACGTCAGGGAAGAGGCGACAGCAACTGAAGCAGTACCCAAGACTTAGGAATTCAGGCTGACTGAGGGCAACCTGCCAGCAGGATAACCCAAATGTAATGACTGCAACAGTGAAACACGAAGAACATCTGGTTCCCCTCCGGCCTCTGAATCAGGCACTGGGATATCCTTCCCCGGCTGAGGCCTGCTCCAAACTGCCCACCCCAGAAGCTGGGTCCCCTCTGGCTTCTGAATCAGGTGCCGGGATATCCTCCCCGGTTGAGGCCTGCTCTGAAGTGCCCATCCCAGAAGCTGGTTCCTCTCTGGCCTCTGATCAGCTGCCGGGATATCCTCCCCGGACGTGTTGTCCACGCTAGATTGCGCGGCCTCCTGATAGGTTCCCACTTTATCCAAAGTTGGCTGACACCGGCTCCTCCGCCAACCTAATGGTGGCTACAGGCTGAGAATCAGCAGAGGGAGGCGAGGTGGAAGCAGATGGCCAAGCAGGCTTGGCCCTCTTATTGGGTCGTTCATATGGGGCGTCGGAAGTGGCTTCCCATTCTGAGAGTGATCTAAGGTGCTCGTTTTCAAGGTATAAGCCAAGGGCCTGAAGTTGGCAATGAAGGGTCTTAGGGACGAACGTCTTACAAATGGTGCAGTTTCTATAATCATGATCCCTACCCAAGAAAAAGAGACACTGGTTGTGGGTGTGTTTGTTGGGAATCTGGAGACTACAGTCGCACTTGCTCTTACCAGACATTAACAGACTATAGTAAATATAAAGGACTGAAGAAAATCCCCAACGGGGTACTTATCTTAATGTGAAACTGATCCAACGTCCACGAGTAGCAGGAACACCTGGCGTACAGCTGGCGACTGAAAAGTTCTGAGGACTGGTGCAAGCAGACGTGACATTTATAGCCCACATACCTGCCAAGATGTCAGATGCATTGTCAGAGACTGTAAAAGCTTTGGAAACTTGGCCGAATAAGCTGATGGGAAGAAGGGTAAACCCACTAGTGAATACTGCAACACTGGAATAGGACATCTTTGTTTAGAAGTTGTGCAATATAGAATGATTTCCTCACCACTGTAGACACGTGATGATCAAAGGCTAGATTACTGTGAGTGTCCCCATGTCCCTGACTACTGGCTCAACTCTAAGGGGTGTGTTGTCAATATGACAGTAACCAGAGATGGATGACTTCCCAAAGTATACTATTATGCATTTTTTGGCATTTAGTTTTAGTCCATGACTCTGACATCAGTTGTTTGTCTGTCATCCCCTCCTGGAGAACATTTGTGTCTGTGTGAGATTCAATGACAGCTCCTAATTTGCAATCATCTCCAAATTTAGTCAGCCAGAGACAACTGACATTGGTCGTGACTTCTGAGAAGTAAATGCCAAAAAGGAGCAGTTCAAGGACTGATCCCTGAGGGACTTCACTCGTGACTGGCCTCTTTATAGAGGTGGACTACCCAATTCTAACTTCCTGGGTCCTGTCTGTGAGTCAGTTGGCCATCCAATGGGTGACAATACAGGTTTGCACCTAACCTCTTGAGTTTGTCAACAATGCCAGAGTGGGCTATTGTGTCAAATGCTTTGGCCAGGTCAAGGTAGGCAGGGTGAACGATTTTGCCCTCATCCATTGCTTTGGTGACCTTCTCAAAGAAGTCCACTAGGTTGAGCAGGCATGATCTGTCCTTTACGAAACCAAACTGGGTTGATTCCAGTATCTGGAGGTTTACTATCTCTCTACTGATCATCTCCATGACAATTCTTTCCATGGCTTTATATATAAGAATAGTGAAACTTATGAGTCTGTAGTTTCCAGAGTCTGTAGATGGCCCACCTTTGTGCAGAGGGATGACTATTGCCCTTCTCCAGTCATGAGACATGAATACTGTTTGGAGGCTACAGTTAAATAGTAATTCCAGAGGCCCTGACAGGTCATGTTTCATGCTATTTAGAAGGCATCCTGGGATATTGTCCGGGCCCACTGATGCAGTGTTCCTGGTCTTAGAGCAATAAGCAAAACAATTTTCCATGTTTGGAATTTCAGATTAGCCTAAGGTGGTTTGAAAGGTGGTAAAGCCAATTCTTCCAGAACTTAGTTGAGATTACACGAAGGAGAAATTTGCTTGTGACAAGGGTTTCATATGCAATACTCCTTTTTTGCTAAAAAAGTTCATGAAAGCAGAAAGGAGAGGGACCCATTGGCAGACAAGCAGAGACGGCTGCTAAATGCACTTTAATGGATGCATATGACAAGCATTATTAAGTAGCTCAAATATTTCAAGAACTGAGGAATGTTCACTTCAAGGAATCCTCTGTTCGCATAAGGGCACCACTTAAACTCATCCATTTGTAAACACAAGATTTTCTAGTAGCAGGTCTCCTTTAATACCTGGTGCACATCACATAACCTAAAGAGAAGCAAGACTGAATCATCCAGGCTGTTGGCTGTAGTTTCTGCAAAATGAGGTGAATAAGTCACCCTGGAGACTGTGAGAAAAAAATCCAGAATGTGTGTGGACATCAGTGGTAACTGCCCTCGGCCAATTGGAAGGGAGACCAAGATTGCTTGATCCAATAGGGGATCACCACAACGATCTTTGGCATTTCATTCTCAACCTTCAAAAGTATCCTGTGAATCAGTGGAAAAGGGGCAAAAGCATAGAGCGGCATTCCCTTCCAAGGGGATGGGAATACATCTACCATAAAAGCATGGCTGCAAGGATACCTAGAGCAGAATTTTCCAAGCTATTCTGAAATGAAGCAAACATCTATTTGAGGTGTTCCCCACATCTGGACTAGATCCTGGACTATGCCTTAAGCTGCCATATGTGTGGGTCTACCTGGGATCTCCTTAGTCCATCTGCCACAATGTTTTACTCTGATGGGATGTATGACGTCTGAAAATTCAGGGAATACTGTAAAGCCAGCTCCCAGATCACCACTGCCAACTGGAAAAAAGGGTATGACCTTGGACTGCCTTGTTTGCTTAAGTACCACATCACTGTGGTGTTGTCCATAACCACCAGAAGAGGACCCAGATCACTGCCAACATTTCCTTGACAATGATGGGTTACCGTGCATCTCTGGGGCCTCCAAGTGATCTGCACTTTCACTCCCACTGCCACTGTACCCAAAGTGGAATTGAACAAATGTCCGGACAGACTGCACTGATACAGGAGGGAAGAACGGAGCTCCAGATTGATACTCTGCTGTGTTCATCACCACTGTAACATTGGATTTGATGGACCCAAAAGACTCCAGGGAATGTAGGTGCTGGGTCCAACAATTCCTGACATGCCACTGAATTTTTCTCAAGATGGGCCAGTGGCATCAGAACAACCATGGATGCCACAAGTCTTAGACTTTTAGGAATTTTCTAACCAAGGTGAAGTTCGTCTTGGAGGATTCTTGAAACATCTGGTAAGACATGACCCTGTCTTTGAAAAGAAAGGCCATTCTTTTCTTAGAGTCGATTAAGCATCCCAGGAAGACAAGTGATTTGAGAGGGTGACAGGCATGAATTTCAAAGGTTTAACTTGAACCCTAGCTGGGAAAGTAAGGTTGAGACCGTCTCTAGTGATTCCAAGCACCAGAATACAGACTGTGCACAGATCAGCAAGTCATCCAAGTAAGGGATGATGTGAATGCCAAGAGTCTGGCAGTGAGCCACTACCACAGGAAGGTACTTGGCAAACAGTCAACATCAATAGGGATGTGGTGATGAGCATCAAGTCCAAGATCACAATGAAGCAGTAGTCTGGCAAAAAGTACAGTTTTGTACCTACCATAAATGTAGAAGTCCGATAGATATGCAACTGCAGTCCTTACATATGGGTTGTCCTGCCTCAGGCAGCCCTTCGGTCGGCCGGATTCCAAAGTCTGGGTCCGGCGTCGGCTGATGTCGCCTCCTCCCCGACGTCAGAGCGGCTGGGGTATAAAAGCATCAGCCCACGCCATCTTCTTCAGTGTTTCTTGCCCCAGATGCCAGGTGCCCTCCAAGGAAGGCTAAATTTAGAAACTGGATAAAAAATTCCAGACATACACAACAGTAATAAACAGATACACCATAACAGATATCCCCAGCTAAGATGAAAAAGGGGTAGTGGACCCAAAAAGGAGAATATACAGAGGGGTAGGTGGGAGGGAAAACCTGACTGCAGTTGCATATCTATCGGACATCTACATTTATGGTAGGTACAAAACTGTACTATGTCCTTCAAGAATGCAACTGCAGTCCTTACATATGGGTTGAATACCATAGCCAAGCTGGGGGTGGTAGGCTCTAGGATAAAGATGGTGTAGCTAAAATGCCCTGCAGGACTGCCGAAGCAAAGCCTGCTCGGGATCTGGAATATAAAGGCAGGTTGTAGTGCTTGGAAAATGTATGCACGGAGCTCCATGTAGCAGCTTCTAGAATGTCCTTTGTAGCCACCCCTCTTAGAAAGGCTGTGGAGGTGGCTATAGCTCTGGTGGAGTGTGGCCTGATATTGGCTGGCACACCTTTTCCATGGAAAGAATAACAGAATCTGATGCAGTGTCCAATCCATTTAGAAATTGTTTGTTTGGAAATTGCCTTTCCTTGCACTCCAGCAGCGTAAGCTACAAATAGTTGGTCAGACTTTCTGTTGGCCTTTTGTCCAAGTAGTAGCGCAGTTGTCTGTGTATGTCCAAAGTGTGCTGCAGCTTTTCCCCTTTATTTTGAGGATTGGGGAAGAAGGTAGGCAGGTGAATTGCTTGATTTAGAGACACCCTGGATATCATTTTTGGCATGAATGAAGGACTGGTTCTTAAAGAAACTCTGCCCTGATGAAAAATGAGAAATGGAGGTACTGCCATGAGGGCCTGTATCTCCGAAACTCTTCTTGCTGAGGTAATTGCCAACAGGAAAACTGTTTTCCAGGAGAGGAATTGCAATTCTGAAGATGCTGCTGGCTCAAAAGGAGGAAGAGTTAATTTTTCCAACACGAAGTTGAGGTCCCATGCAGGCACTGGTGGTTTTCTGGGAGGTTTGATATTCTTTATCCCTCTTAGAAACTGTCTTAGTAAAGGATGAGAAAAACACAGGTGGATCACTGTTGTATTTTGCTGAAATTGCTGAAGCGTGTATTTTTAAGGAAGAATATGAAAGTCCATTATGTAGCATTTCTGCCAAGTATTCTAGTATCTGTGGGATGCTCAATACTGATGCATCCTGACCCTTGTTGGCATTCCAGATGTTGAATCTCTTCCATTTGGCTGAATAAGTTTTTCTGGTGGAAGGTCTGCGTGCTTCCAGTAAGATCTGTTGAACTTCCTTTGAGAGAGAAATACGGGGAGAAGTCATGGAACCTTCCAAGCTGCCAGCTGCAGAGTTTGCAGGTTGGGATGAACCATCCTGTAATCGTGCTGAGTCAAAAGCAGAGGCCATTGAGGCAGGGGCCACGGCTTGGTGCAAGTTATGCTCCTTAGTAATGGATACCAGTGCTGTCTTGGCCAGTCTGGAGCTATCAAAATACCTTTCGATTGTTCTGCTTTGATCTTCAGTAACACCTTGGTCATTAATGGTAGAGGTGGGAATGCATAGATTGTTAGAGAGTTCCAGCTGAAGGAGAGAGCATCCATTCTCCAGGCTTGAGGATGGTGTGTCCTCGAGCAGAACTTCTTCAGATGATGATTGAGGTGTGAGGCAAAGAGATCTATGTCCGGCCTCCCCCATGCCTGAGTTATTTGTGAAAAAATATCTGGATGCAACATCCATTCGTGCGGGTCCAAGATGTTTCTGCTTAAACTGTCCGCCAGAACATTGTCCTTGCCTGGAACAAATTGGGATTGCAACTGTATGTTCAGTTTCAGGGACTTTTCCCAAAGAGTCATTGTTAGTCTGCAGAGGAGGTATGAATGAGTACCTCCCTGTTTGTTTATGTACCACATAACGGTGGTGTTGTCTGTCCTTATTAGCAGATGACCTTGCTGAAGAAATTTTCCGAAGGCCTCGATTGCATGAATTACTGCTAGCATCTCTTTTTGACTGATATGTAGATGCACTTCCCGGGGTGCCCATTGCCCTTGAATGCATATGCCCTCCATGTGCGCCCCCCATCCATGATCTGAGGTGTCTGTTGTAATGGTTTGGCTTGTTTGAGGTTTGTTGAAGGACATGCCTTTGTTTAGCTGGCTTGCTTGAGCCCACCACAAAAATTCCTTTTGTAGACATGGAATGAGTGGGATAATTGTTTCTAAGTTGTGGCTGTGTTGAGACCATAAACCTTTTAGGTACCATTGTAGTTTCCTCATGTGTAGTCTTGCCAGTGGAATCAGTAGAATGCAAGATGCCATGAAACCCAGGGCCTGCAGGATTTTCCTTGCAGTCATCTGGGTGAGCTTTGCTAGGCTTTTGAAGTAATCTGGTAATTGCCCTTGATTCTCTTCTGTGAGGAAAAGCCATTTGTGATTTTGTGTCCAGTTTGGCTCCTAGAAAAATTATTTGTTGGGATGGCAGTAGTCTTGATTTTTGAATGTTGACTGTGTATCCCAAAGCCTGTAATAAGTGAATGACATAATTCAAGTTTTTTGTCAAGGCTTGCTTGCTGTCCGCTTGTATAAGGCAGTTGTCCAGGTAAGGGTATATTTGTATCCCCTGGAGTCTGCAGTGTGCAACTACTGATGCCAGGCATTTCATGAATACTCTGGGCGCAGTAGATAAGCCAAAAGGCAATGCTGAGAATTGATAATGCTCTGACCCTGCAAGAAATCGGAGGTATCTTCTGCAACTGTGTCTGATTGGGACATGCAGGTATGCCTCCCTGAGGTCCAGAGTAACCAGCCAAGACCCCTTGCCCAGCATGGGAAGAAGTTGCTGTAGTGTCAGCATTTTGAATTTTGGCACAATGAGAAAAATGTTTAGAGCGGACAAGTCCAGCATAGGTCTCCATTGCTTTTCTTTTCTTGGAACAAGGAACAGTCTTGAGTAGAATCCCTGGCCTTGTTCCTGAGGAGGAACCTTTTCTATTGCTTTGATTTGTAGCAGCCTTGAAACTTGTATGAGTGCCTCTGCCCTTTGATTTTGTGGCAGGTTTGGCATGCCTTGTCTTGTTGGTAAAGTATGGAAGTGGAACCTGTAACCTTGGTCTATTATGTCCAGAATCCATTTGTCCTTTGTTAAAACGTGCCAATTTTTTGAAAATAAGCATAATTTTCTGCCTAAAGGTCCTTCTCTTTGAGCCTTGGTCGGCGGTGGAAAAGTCAAGTCATTGTGATTGTCCCTGTGGAGCAGTGGAAGTCCCTGCGCCACTTCTCTGATTAGTCGGTTGCCATTGGCGTCCCCTGTAGGAGCCTCGGTATTGCCCTCTCCCTCGGGCACACCTATTTTTTCCCCTTTGGAACTTGTCAGTGTCTGGAAAGGACCAATTCTTCGAAGGCCAATTCCTGCTGAACCTTGGTGGCTGAACCTGGAGAAAATCTTTGACTGTTTGCACTGATTTAGCCTTTTCCTCAATTGATTTCAACACATCCTGAGCATTAACACCAAATAGCTTGTGTTTTTCCAGAGGTGCATCTAGAAGCTTTACTTTAACATGATCTGGCAATGCCTGTTCTTTCAACCAAGCATGTCTACTTATGACGGCCCCCGTCATAGCTGCCCTACATGAAGCTTCCAATGCATCATAACCACACTGAAGAAAATGATTGCTAACCTGCTGTGTATTATGAACCAAATCCTGCAAGGCCTTTCTATCTAAAGGCTCAGGAGAGGCTAACTTTTTCTGCAAATCATCCATCAAGAAATCCTGATACTGAAACATATGAAAAAGGCAATTAAGGGCCCTCATGGCAAGGGTGGTTGAGGTATAAACTTTTTTGCCCCACCTCTCCAGGGACCTAGATTCCCTGTCTGCGGGCAAAGGATTTTGGCCGTGGAAGTGGCCACTCCTTTTGGCACCTGTGAAATAGTTTCTAGATCAACAGAATGGGCCTTAAAGAGATGTTTATGAGTTTCAGTAACCCTGTAGTATCTGTCTGGCTTGACAGGAGCAGGAGGGAGAGAATCAGGAGAAGCACTCTAATCTGAGTACACATCATCCAATACATCTAACACTGGTGGGATAGCTAAAGGCCTGTGCTGGGGAAGCTTAAGGAAAGTACGAAGCCGTTTCCTGGAGTCGGAGAATTCCTGGCCCTGCCACTGAAAATGCTCTCTCATGGAGTGGAGAATTTCCCCAAAAGAAATATCCTCAGGAGGAGGGGCAGAAGGAATAGATTCCTCAGCATCAGAATCCTCGTAGGCCTGGAAAGACTCTTCCTGGGAATCTGCATGGTCTGAGTCACCAGAGGCTTCATCTGAGGAAAGGGTATCTGTCTGCTCAACCCTAGGCCTTTTGTCTGAAGGCGGCTGAGAACCTCTGTCAGGATGAGCCTGGGAGCCCTCTGATTAAGGAAATTAGATCTGCAGCTAAAGTCATGATCTGTTTATCAGAAGTGAGACCCTGAGAAAGATTTAGGAGGGTGAGACTTAGCCTGGCTGGCAGCCTTAGCACGTGTGTAGGCCTTGATGGACATAGACACCGGAGGCCTAGCTGCCCCACGTGCTGGAGTAACTTTGTCCACCGGTATGGTCTCAGGCAAATCTTGGGCTTCGGTTTCTGGAGGAAAATCAACAACCGGCACCGGGGTAGGCTCCGGGGCCGAAGAGAATGGTATAGTGGTGTCGTCGGTCTGGAGTGGTGGAATTACCGCCTCAGAAGAGACCGATGCACTAGCGGAAGGTTTTGGCGTGGTGTCGGTGGAAGTCGCGGGCCGAGAGTGTCGGTCCCGGTCCTTCCGTTTTTTGGAAATGTGTTGTCGGTTGTTCCGACGGCATGATATAGGAGTACTTTTCGCCAAAAAAGTCTTCAGCAAATTCTGCCCGGCACCTGAGTGTGCGCTTATTGAAGCAAGCACAGGCAGCACAGGCCAAGACGTCGTGGTCTGGGCCAAGGCAGGGAAGGCAGTAAGAATGGAAGTCCTTATGAGGTATTTGTTTACCACAAGACAAACAATTATTAACGTTTGCAGTTTTATCTGACATCGGCTGAGGCAAGAAAAGGTTCCCCAACGGGGTACTTAGCTTTTTGATGACTTCGGTTACTGAAAGCACAGAAGCTGGCCGACCGGCACTTGCGAACTGCTTCTGCTTCGGGCACCGCGCGGCAAGAAAGACTGAAGAAGATGGCGTCGGCTGATGCTTTTATACCCCAGCCACTCTGACGTCAGGGAGGAGGCGACATCAGCCGACGCCGGACCCAGACTTTGGAATCCGGCCGACCGAAGGGCTGCCTGAGGCAGGACAACCCATATGTAAGGACTGCAGTTGCATTCTTAAAGGACATCAGGAAAAGTACAGTTTTGTACCTACCATAAATGTTGATGTTCGAGTGCTAATACAGCTGCAATCATTACAGATGGGTTGTCCTGCCGTCAGGCGGGTCCTCGGTCGGCCGAATTCCAAAGTCTAGGTCCGGCGTCGGTTGTAGTCGCTTCTTCCCTGACGTCAGTGCGACAGGGGTATAAAAGAACCAGCCGACGCCATTTTCTTCAGTCTTTCTTGCTCCAGATGTCAGGTGCCCCCCAGAAGGAAGGTATTACCTAATTTTAGATATATATACATATATATAATGCAATGCAAAATAATCAAAAAACAGTAGTTTCAAGCAAATATATCATAAAAGAATAACCCCAAACAGGTTGTATGAGGAGGTGTAGCCACTAGGCCTGTCCCAAGAGGGGAAGGAAGGAGGAAACCTGGACTGCAGCTGTATTAGCACTCGAAAATCTACATTTATGGTAGGTACAAAACTGTACTATGTTCATCGTGCATACAGCTGCAGTCATTACAGATGGGTAGAATCCCAAAGCTACGCAAGGGGTGGTAGGCACTAGGTGGAACTGGGAGGAGCCAGAATGTCCTGCAAAACTGCAGTGGCAAAGCCTGCTCTAGTTTTGGAGTATAAAGGTAGGTGGTAGTGTTTAGTGAAGGTATGCACAGAACTCCAAGTGGCTGCTTCCAAAATATCTTTGGTAGGAACTTCTATGAGGAAGGCTGCAGAGGTAGCTGCGGCCCTTGTGGAGTGGGGTCTGATGCCTGCAGGTACAGATTTACCATGAAAAGAGCAACAAAAACGTATGCAGTGGCCTATCCATTTTGAAATTGTCTGTTTGGAAATTGGCTTCCCTTGAGCTCCTGCAGCGTAGGACACAAAGAGTTGTTCTGATTTTCTGAAAGGCTTTGTTCTGTCCAAATAGTAACGCAGCTGTCTGTGGATGTCCAAGGAATGTAGCAGCCTTTCCCCTTTGTTTTGAGGGTTGGGGTAAAAGGTAGGTAAGTGTATGGCCTGATTTAAAGCTACCCTGGATACCACCTTAGGCATAAATAACGGGTTGGTTTGTAGGGAAACTCTGTCCTGATGGAAGATGATAAAGGGCTGCACAGCCATGAGGGCTTGTACTTCCGAGACCCTACGAGCTGAGGTAATAGCCAGAAGGAAAGCTGTATTCCAGGACAAATATTGCAAACCTACTGAGGCAGCTGGCTCAAAAGGAGGCAAGGTTAACTTTTCTAGAATGTAATAAAGATCCCAAGCAGGAATTGGTTGTTTCCTTGGAGGTCTTATATTCTTAGCCCCTCTGAGGAACTGTCTTAAGAGTGGGTGAGAGAATAAAGGTGGATCAGTGTTGTATTCTGCAGAAATGGCTGATGCATGGATTTTGATGGAGGAGAATGAAAGTCCACTGCTTAGCAGCTCAGCTAGATACTGTAATATTTGAGGCAAATTCAGTTTTCCAGGATCCTGGCTCTTTTTCCTCATTCCAAGCACAAAACCGTTTCCATTTTGTGGAGTAAGCTTTTCTAGTAGACGGCCTTCTGGCCTCCAAAATGACATCCTGCACCTCCTTGGAGAGTAGGGTCTGTTGTGATGTTAAGGAATCTTCCATGCGGCCAGATTGAGTGTTTTCAGCTGACTGTGAAGAGTTTTGTAGCTGTGCTGAGTCAGAAGAAGAGGCATTAGAGGTAGGGTCCATGGAGGAGAATGAGTCAGGCTCCTCAGCAGTGGGTACCAGTGTTGTCTTGGCCAGTCTGGAGCAATTAGTATCATCTTTGGTCTGTCTGCTCTTGCTTTCAAAAGCACCTTGGACAGTAGAGGAAGAGGTGGGGAAGGCGTAAACTGTCATTGCTGTCCAACTGAAAGGGCGCCCACTCTCCAGGCCTTTGGATGAAATGTCCTTGAGCAGAATTTTGTTAATTGATGATTTTTGTGGGAGGCAAAGAGATCTATGTCTGGCCTTCCCCACGCTTGGATTATCTCTGTAAAAACTTGAGGATGCAACTTCCATTCGTGTGGATCTGTCATATTTCTGCTTAGATTGTCTGCCAGCGTGTTTTCCATGCCTGGCAAGTACTGTGCTTGAAGCTCAATTTGCAACTCCAGAGCCATGTTCCAAAGTGACATGGCCATCCTGCAAAGGGGGTATGAATGTGTTCCTCCTTGTTTGTTTATGTACCACATTACTGTGGTGTTGTCTGTTCTTATCAATAGTTGACCTGGATGCAGAAGGTCTTTGAAAGCTATAATAGCATTTATCACTGCTAGCATCTCTTTTTGATTGATGTGAAGGTGCTTTTCCTTTTGGGACCATTTGCCCTGAATGCACCGGTCTGTCATGTGTGCCCCCCAGGCGTAGTCTGAGGAGTCTGTTGTGATGACTTGATTTGCTTGAGGCTTGCAGAATGGTAGACCTGTGTTTGTTTGGCATGCTTGAGCCCACCACAGAAATTCCTTTTGCAAACATGGAATTAGTGGCATTATTGTTTCCAAACTGTGGCTGTGTTGAGACCATAGGCCATGGGATTAGTAGAATGCAAGATGCCATGAATCCCAGAGCCTGCAGGATTTTCCTTGCAGTTAGCCTGGTACAATTTGCTAGTGTCTTGAAGTATTGAGTTAGTTGCCCCTGTTTTTCTGGCGTAAGATAGGCCATCTGGGTGTTTGTGTCCAAGTTGGCACCCAGGAAAATTATTTTCCGAGATGGCGCTAGCCTGGATTTCTCTTTGTTGACTGTGTATCCCAGAGAATTCAATAACCTTGTTACATAAGCCAGATGTTTCAGAAGTATGGGTTTGCTGTCCGGTTGGATCAGGCAGTCGTCCAAATAAGGGTATATTTGTATCCCTTGAAGTCTGCAGTAGGCAATTACCGATGCCAGGCATTTCGTGAATACTCTGGGCGCAGTAGATAAGCCAAAGGGCAATGCAGAGAATTGATAGTGGATTGAACCTGCAAGAAATCTGAGGTATCTTCTGCAGCTTTGTCTGATTGGGACATGCAGGTATGCCTCCTTGAGGTCCAATGTTATCAGCCAAGACTCCTTGCCCAGCATGGGAAGAAGCTGCTGTAAAGTGAGCATCTTGAATTTTGGTAGGAGGAGAAATATGTTTAGGATGGATAAGTCCAAAATGGGTCTCCAATCTGTTCCCTTCCTTGGTACCAGGAATAGTCTGGAATAAAAACCTTGACCTTGTTCGTGAGTAGGTACCTCTTGAATAGCTTTCATGCCCATGAGCTTTGAAATTTGTATTTGAGCCTCTGCCCTTTGATTGTGTGGCAGGTTCGGCATGCCTCTCATTTTTGGAAGGGTGTGAAAATGAAATCTGTAGCCTCTGTTTATAATGTCCAGGATCCATTTGTCTTTTGTGACAATATGCCAATTTTTTGAAAATAATGCCAGCTTTCCTCCTAAGGGTGCTGCCATTTGAGCCTTGCATGGCATGCAAAGGGGAAAGTCATTGGGTTTGTTTCCTGTATTGCTGTGAACTATATTCGCCACCTCTTGGTGTTGGAGTTTGCCACTGTCTGCTTCTATACGATCCTTGAGATTGTCCTCTGCCCCTTGGGCGACTGTATCTACCTCTTCGGGGCCTGTCCGTGGCTGGAAAAGACGTATTTTTTGAAGGCCAATTTCTACTAAAACGTGGTGGTTGTACCTGTAGAAAATCTTTAACAGTTTGCATAGATTTAGCTTTTTCTTCCATTTTCCTTAGTACCTCCTCAGCATTAGCACCAAATAAGACATCCTTTTGTAGAGGAGCATCTAGTAATTTAGCTTTGACATGATCAGGCAAGGTTTGTTCCCTAAGCCAGGCATGTCTACGTATGACTGATCCTGTAACAGCAGCTCTACTTGAGGCCTCTAGAGCATCATAACCACATTGTAAGGTGTGCTTACCCACTTGTTCTGCACTATGCATCATATCCTGCAATTCCTTCAAATCTGGTTGTTCAGGTTGTGATATTTTATTTTTCAATTGTGATAACAGAAACTGTTGATATTTAAGCATATGGAACTGACAGTTTAAGGCCCTCATGGCTAGTTGAGGGGCCGAGGGTATATACCTTTTCTCCCCACCTTTCTAAGGATCTAGAAGCTCTCTCGGAAGGTAATGGATTCTTAGCAGTAGAGGCCTTCATTCCCTTGGGGCCCTGAGAAATGGTTTCTGGGTCAGCAGTATGGCTTTTGTAAAGAAATTGGTGAGAGTTAGGAACTCTGTAGTACCTATCAGGCTTGACTGGGGCTGGAGGCAGGGAATCCAGATTGAGGCAGGCCTCCGAGTAAACATCAAGTATGTCCAAGACAGGAGGTATCGCCAGAGGTCTGTGCTGAGGTAGCCAAAGAAATTCCCTAAGCCTTTTCTTGGAATCTGAATAATCTTGGCCTTCCCAGTGGAAGTTTTCCCTCAAGGTATGCAAGGTTTCCCCGAATGAGAAATCCTCTGGGGGGGATACAGAAGGAATGGACTCCTCTGCATCGGAATCTTCAAAAGGGGAGTAAGAATGTTCCTCCTAATCAGAATGCTCTGAAGTAATGGAGCCCTGATCAGAAGAGGGTGATTCTTCCTCCACTCGGGGTCTCTTGTCTGGTGGGGGTTGGGAACCCCTGATAAGAGTAATTAAATCCTCAGCCATTTTAAGCATCTGCTTTTTAGGCATGGGGCCTGGAGATGGGCCCTGTGCAACAGGTCTCTTGGAGTGCATGGCTGATTTAGACTTAGTAAAGGCCTTGATGGAAAAGGAAGAGGAAGGTCTGAAGACACCATGAGTGGAGGTAGACCTGTCCACATTATGAGGCTCAACACTAACAGTGGCTTCGGTAGCTGTAGTCAGGGTGTGGGCCGAGGAACCTGCGGCCTCTGGTACAGAGGACACCACCAAAGAAGCGTCGTCGGTAGTCAGGGGCTGCGTAGGCACCTCGCTGAGAACCGGACCACGTGTAGTCGGTTTTGGTGTGGTGTCGGTGGAGGCCGCGGATCTCTCGTGTCGGTCCTTGTCCTTGCGTTTTTTGGACAAAACAGGAGTCGGAGTCTCCGACGACATTATATAGTTAAAAGCTTTCCGAAAATAGTGCTGGGCGAACTCCGCCCGACGCTTAATAGTGCGTTTATTGAAAGTAGCACAAAAGCGACAGCCCGAGACGTCGTGGTCTGGGCCTAAACAAGGTATACAGAGGGTATGGAAATCCTTATGCGGTATTTGCTTCCCACAAGAAATAAAATTGTTAACTTTGTCTGACATCGGTCTGAGGCAAGAAAATTTTCCCCAACGGGGTACTTAGCTTTAAAGAAGACTTCGGTTCCAAATTTTCGTAATTTCAGGAGCTGACTGCAGCTGTATGCATGATGAACATCACTCCATTGCTTAGATCTGTGCATACCCTGAGACTGTAATCTTGGAGGTCCGCTGCCCCTGGGTTTGGACTGAGAAGGTCTGGGAGGGACTGGAAAGTTTTTAGAAGGCCAAAGCCTACTGAATCTAGGTGGCTGTACCTGTAGGAAATCTTTGACAGTTTGCATAGATTTAGCTTTTTCCTCCAACTTTTTGAGGACCTCTTCTGCTTTACTGCCAAACAGGAGTTCTTGGTTTAACGGTGCATCTAGTAATTTTGCTTTGACATGGTCTGGCAAGATTTGTTCCTTAAGTCAAGCATGCCTTCTAAAAACAGACCCAGTAACAGCAGCCCTGCAAGATGCTTCTAAGGCATTAAAACCACATTGCAAAGTATGTTTTCTAACTTGGTTAGCAGAATGCATTAACTCTTGTAAAGCTTTATGTTCTGCACAATCAGGAATCAACATAATTGTCTGTTTAATTAGCTCCATAATATGTTGCTGATACTTTAACATATGAAACTGGCAATTTAAGGCTCTGATGGCAAGAGTAGCAGAGGTGTATACCTTCTTACCCCATCCGTCTAAAGCCCTAGAGTCCCTGTCTGAAGGGGTAGGGTGTTTGGTTGTTGTAGCCTTAATGCCTTTAGGTCCCTGGGAAATGTTCCCTGGATCCGCAGTAGGATTTTTAAAGAGGAATTTGCGGGAGTCAGGTACTTTGTAGTACCTGCCAAGTTTCCTGGGAGCTGGAGGCAAAGTATCACGGGTAAGGCTAGATTCCAAGACGACATCATCTACAATTTCCAGAACAGGAGGGATGGCTAGAGGCCTGTGCTGAGGCAAGTTTAAAAATTCCCTGAGTCTCTTTTTGGACTGTGGGTAGTCCTGGCACTCCCAGCGGAAATGCTCTCTAAGGGTATACAGGGTTTCACCAAAGGAAAAATCTTCTGGTGGGAAAACAGAGGGAATGGAACCCTCTGCATCAGAAATAAGGGTATGTCCTGGTAATCAGAATGATCAGAGTCAACAGACTCATGATCTGAAGAATCAGAAGTAAAATCAGTTCTTGGTCTTTTTGAGGGGGAAGGCTGGCTTCCCCTAATTAAAAAAATAAGATCTTCAGCCATTCTAAGCATTTGCTTCTGAGGCATGTGGGCCTGAGAATGCACTTTGGTCGCCAGTTTCCTAGGCGTAGGGGCCTGAGAAATTCGGTATTTTTGGTTTGAAATGAAATAGTCGGTTTAATATGAAAATTGGTAGGCCTGAATACACCCTCAGAAGTTGGTGCTTGCACAGCGGCTCTGGACCCATCCAAGGTAGAGACATCCGCAGCTTCCATAGTCGAAGAAGCATCTCGCGGCATACGAATGGGTCTCAGTAGAGGCCTGCGAATCTGTAGAAGCGGGTATCAGGGGCTGCGAAAGCAACTCACTGAGTACAGGCGGACTGGCAACTAGCTTAACGGAAGCATCGTCGGCAGTTTTGGAACTATGCAGTCCGTCTCTGTCTTTATCCTTACGTTTTTTCAGAAGATCGGTAGTCGGATGGCTTATCAAAGCCATTTCTGAATACAGAAAATGAGCGAAAGAATTTAGCGACAAAAATAGCCCTATGTCAAATAGTTTGGGCATTGAACAAGGCACAAAACCGACAGTGGGGAATGTCGTGGTCTGGGCCTAAACAGGTGACGTAGTAAGAATGAAAATCTCTGTGAGGTATTTACTTTACACAGGCAAGACAATTATTAACTTTTTCTAACATCAGTTAGAGCAAGAAAAAAGGATCCCCAATGGGGTACTTATCTTTTAGAAGACTTCAGGTCTGAAACTCGAAAAACGAAACTTTTAGGAGGCGACTGACCGGCACTTGCGAATTGCTTCTGCTTCGGACACTGCATGGCAAGAAAAGCTGATGTAATGGCGTCGGCTGCATGTTTTATATCCCTGACGACGAAATCATGGAAGAAACGACAGCATCCGACATAGAAATCCCAAGACTCGGGTATTCAGGCCGACTGAGGGCTACCCTGCAGGCAGATAACCCAAATGTAATGACTGCAACAGTGAAACACAAAGAACATCATTCAGACACTTAGATTTTCTTGAAGTCTGGTGGCCCCCACTCATCAGACTGTACAAATGGATACCGGGGGCTCCCCTTAACCATCCTGGACTCTGGGGAACCTCACAAAAGCTATTGCTAGTTGAAGAAAAATGAGGACAAAAATGTATCAATTTTCTGATTGAGCTGTTTAACCTAAATGGTGGTGAGAAATGACCCTTTTAGGATAAAGCTGATGACCTCTGGTTTCAACCACACCCATTCTAAAACCAACCCTGCTCAAATGTGTGTGTACAGGAAGCTGCTGTAGGTTATGGGGGGCTGGGGATTGTGTGGTTATTACAACTTTAATTTTCATCACAGTCAAACCTTAAATGTGTACACATGAAGTCATTATACCTTGTGTTTGAGCTGAGGACAGTGTGGTCAATGTTTATTTACTTTTCTCACGGACCTCAGAGGTATAAAAAGAAGGCTACAATTGCTTGTGTAGGGGAAGTGTGCTGTCTAGGAGAAACAAATTAGAATATATTACTGAACTCATTCTCACAATCACACATCAGGCACATATACATGGGGATGACTTTTGAGGGTTAGGGGTGAGGAAGCATGCTATGTATACGTATATCAACAGTCACTTGAAATATATGTCTAAGCCAATTTAAACCTCTGCTTTCATCCTAGTCTAACACCAGAGGGATGTATACGCAGTGACTGTCTTTTGTGGGGGTTTAGGGAAGGAGGAAATATTCCCAGATAAGACCTATGTATTCCCAAAACCGGCTTGTTAGTTTATTGTGAGATACTATTTGGCAGCTTTGAACATTAAGCCTTGGGCACAACTTGCGTCTTCCTTGAAAAAAAAAATAAGACTGAAATTCTCTTCTTTTTCATGTTTTTTTTTTGTTTAGGCCACCATTAGGGGAAAATGCTGAGAAAATGCTCAAAAATGCATCCCGGGGCACGTATATAACCCATATGGCTTTGGGAGCACAAGCTTAATTGAGTTATTTCCCAAATGGTTATTACTGTGCTGTCTTGTTCAGGAAAGATGTGCTGAAAGGATGCAAGGAAAACTAAAGTTGAACAGCAACAGTGGATTTCTTTCCTTAATTATAATTTCTGTTCAAGCCATTACTGGATGAAAAAGTTGTGTAAAAAGAAAAAAAAAATGCACTTCAAAGTATATAAAAAGTTATGGCTTCTTGAAGCTGAGAGTAAAGCAAAATGTGAGAAAAAGAAGAAAAAAGTAATGCGGATGGTAGGGGGAACCCAAAAGGGAGGGGGGGGGTGAGAGGAGAGGGCTGGAAGGTGTGCAAGGGGTGTTGAAATAGTAGGCCTAGTCATCACTTCATTTAAGAACAGACCTGTACATAGAGTTGCTGTAATGTGTCATTGTTACAACTAAATGCCAATAACTGTAAGTGTCCCTTTGTTAGACAGGTCAACAAAGTGTGGTATATAGGCCTGTTGTAATGTAAGAGCTTGGAGCTACAGGTCTGTCTGTGTGTACTACTCCTAAAAGTTTGCAGCACAAACTAAAAGGTTTCTTAGGAGGTGTGGCAATGACAGGATGATACTTATACTGGAAGAGCCAAGGGGGCCCCCCAACTTGACATTTGCTGTGGGCCCTCAAAATGCCAACACCGACCCTACTAGGGCATCAAAGCCACATTGCAAGGTGTGCTTAGTAACTTGACTTGCAGAATACATAAGCTCCTGTAATTCTTTATTTTCTGCACAAGCTGGAAAGGTAGTTATTTTTTGTTTAAGGAGTTCCATTGCATGTTGCTGGTATTTCATGCATGTGGAACTGACAATTTAGTGCTCTAATGGCAAGAGTTGCAGAGGTGTATACTTTTTTTTACCCCATCTGTCTAAAGCTCAGGAATCCATGCCCAAAGGGGTGGGATTCTTGAATGTGGTATGCTTTTATTCCTTTAGGTCCCTGGGAGATGACCTCTGGGTCCACAGTAGGATTTTTGAAAAGAATTTGTGTGAATCAGGGACTTTAATAACAGTCAGGTTTCCTGGGAGCAGGTGGTAAGGTGTCAGGAGTTGAGCTAGATTCCATGAAGGCATCATCCACAACATCCAGGACAGGAGGAATAGCTAAGTGACTGTGCTGTGGTAAATCTAAAAATTCACTGAGTCTCTTTTTAGACTGAGGATAATCCTGACATTCCCAATGGAAATGTTCTCTCAAAAGTATGTAAGGTTTCACCAAAAGAAAAATCCTCTGGAGGAGAGGTAGAGGGAATGGATTCCTCAGCATCTGAATCTTTATAAGCAGACAAGGGAATGTCTTCATATTCTGAAACCTCAGAATCATCGGATTCCTGGTCAGATAAAGCTGCTGGGGACAAGTCTCTTTTTCTTTTAGAAGGGGTAGGTTGGTTTCCTTAAGCATGATAAGGTCTTCTGCCATCTTAAGCATTTGAGATTGAGGCATGGAAGCAGGTGCTTGAGTTTGGGTCGTCAGTTTTTTAGGCGTAGTTTGTACCCTGGGCCTTAGAAATTCGGTAGTTTTAGAAAGAACTGAAGATGCAAAAGAAGTCGTCGGTTTGTGTCGAATATCGGTAGTGCGAAGAACTTCCTTGGAAGATGGTGCCTGCTCAGCGGCTCAGGACCCATCCAACGTAAAGACATCCGCAGGATCCTTAATCAAAGAAGAGTCTCGCGGGATACCAGACTCCAAACGGGTCTTGGTAGAGGCCTGCAAATCCATAGTATTGGGCATCACAGGCTACAAAAGCTTCTCACAGAGTACCGGGGAACAGGCGACTAGCTTAACGGAAGCATTGTCGGCAGTTTTGGACCTGTGCGGTGTCTCAGTCTTTATCCTTACGTTTTTTGGAAGATCGGTAGTCGGATGGCTTACAGAAGCCATTTCAGAATACGGAGAACGAGAACAAAAGTATTTAGCTACGATAAGGGCCAAATGACATATAGTTCTGGCATTGAACAAAGCACAAAACCGACAGCAAGGGACGTGGTCTGGGCCTAAACAGGTGACGCAGTAAGAATGGAAATCTCGGTGTGGTATTTACTTTCCACAGGTGAGACAATTGTTGACCTTTTTTGACAACAGTTAGAGCAAGAAAAAAGGATCCCTAACGAAGTACTTAGCTTTAGAAGACTTCAACTTCAATTTCAGAAACAAAAAACTCAGATAGTGGCCGACCGACACTCGTGTAAACTGCTGCTGCTTCAAGCTCCTTGGCAAGAAAGACTGATGTAGTGGCGTCAGCTGCCTGATTTTATACCACTGACGATCTGACGTCAGTCCTGGACTGACAGCAACCGACGCAAAAATACTAAGTCTCTGGTATTTGGGCCGACTGAGGGCTACTCCTGGCAGGATACCCAAAGTGTGATGACTGCAACACTGAAACACGAAGAACATCTTGCTGTTATGTATCCATCTGTCAAGATTACATTCAAATAGCCTATTTGGATTTATGAGAAGAGAAGACCATTTCAAAGCAGCATTCTCTGTGATACATCTCTATCCACACGTTTTAAATATGCTGCCAAAGAAATTTAGTTCTCCTGAATGGAAGTTTACACCACCAGTGAACTTGTGAATGCACAGTAGGTTTGACAGGATAAGGTCTGTTGAGCATCTGTATGTCAAGCAGATAATCACCTGTCAGTAGCCTGTATTTCACTTAGAAGAGAGCAAAGACTTTAGGAGGGTGAGCAAAGTTTTTATGACACAGATCCTTGGTTTTCTTAGTATGAAAGTGTTGTGGGCATTCGAATTATGCCAGATGTTTTGGATGACATATACCGAACAAGGGATTAATGCTCTATGATCGGCCTGAGGAGTGCAGAATATAGTGGAATTATCACATCCCTGTACCTGGATGCCATGCCCTTAATAGTAAGCTGTACACAATAAAAAAACACTTTCTTACAATAGTTCATATGTGGTGATCGAAGGACGATTTGTTCTCATAGGTCATAGGTGTGTACCAGGCTAATGGCCCTAGAGGCTTTACACACCTAGCCCATAGGATTACCCTGACATTGTGCCACCAAGACCTTAAATCCCAGTGCCTCTGTCGAGCAGAGTCACTGGAATGATCCCCGGGGTGAATTTTCTATTTCCCATCCACTCATCAAGGTTCCTCTTGAAGAGGGCCAGTGAGGTGCTCTGTTTAACATGTATTGGAAGTCTTTTCCATAGCAAGGGTAGTCTCTGGGTTATGAACTTGTCCCTCCAGCACATTCTGTTGATTGTCGTAATGTGGTTGAGGTCACTGGAGCGTGTGGTGCGGAGGGAATGGGATTTCTTTAGATGTAGCATTTCTAACAGAGCTGGATCAGACATGGCTTTGTATGTCAAGCAGAGATCGCCTCTAAGTAGGTGATATGAGACATATGTCCATATAGGACAAGTGTTTAAGGCCTAGGATCCTCTTTGTGAGGTACTTTTGTGGCCTCTCCAGTTGTTGAAGGTGTCTAGTGAGGTACATGCCAAATGGGGCATTGTACTCAATGACTGGCCTAATGAGGGAAGACTAGAGGGAGACAATGACCTCTTTCATCCTGGATGCAAAACCCTAAGTAATGGGATGTGCCACATAGGACTTTCTGACCACAGCGGCAATGTGGTGGTCAAAAGAGAGGCTGCTGTCAACCTGTGTTCCCAGATCTCTTATAACACCTTCTGTGTTCAGTGGACTGCTATCAGTGTGGTAATTCATGGGAACTAGGTTTTTCCCAAAGGGGATGACGACACATTTTTTGGCATTGAGCTTAAGGCCATGGTTCTGACACCAGTCGGTCTCAGTGAGGCCTTTCTGTAGGATGTCAACATCACTTGGGGAGTTAATAGCTTCCAACTTGCAAGAGTCTGTGAACTTTATCAGCCATACACCCTTTGTGTGGGCCTGGACTTCAGAGAAGTAGATATCAAACAGGAGATGACCCAGGACTGAACCCTGTGGGATTCCACTCGTGACTGATCGGCAGTCTGACTTGGTGTCCACTGCTTGCACACTGTGGGTTCGATCAGTGAGCCAGTTTACAACCCGCGTAGGGGTTGATGTTTAGCTTAGTGAATTTTTCTATGATTCCTGAATGGGGAATGGTATCAAACGCTTTGACCAGCTCAAGGTAAGTTGTATGAACCACCTTACCTTCATCCACAGCTCTGGTGACTGACTCAAAGAAGTCAACCAAGTTGAGCAGACATGATCTATCCTTAAAACCAAACTGTGTGGGATCCAGAGTTTGGAGATTCCCTATATCCTTGTTAATTAGGACCATAATAATGCGTTCCATAGCTTTGCAAATCAGACTCGTCAGGTTAATGGGGCGATAGCTCCCATGGACAGTAGTCACTCCTCCTTTGTGGAGGGGGATGACTGTAGCAGTGCTCCATTCGGTAGGGACAAAGCCTGAGGTGAGGCTGTGATTTAACAGGGCACACAGATGAGGTGCCAGTTCACTCTGTAGTTCATGTAGAACACAGCCAAGGATATTGTCAGGTCCCATGGAAGTTGTATTCTTGGCCCTAGACAGTGCTGTTTTAACCCGGGTAGCAGTAATACTAGGTGGCTGGAAATCTACTGGTATTATGATTGGTTCTTTGAGGGAGGAGAGATGGGGTAAAGTTGGCAATGAATCTGTCGGCCAGTATATTGGCAATATCTGTTGACTCGGCATAAAAGGTACCATTGTGCAGTAGCTCAGAACAAATCTGGGTATTGCCATGGAGATTCATTACATAACTATAGAAGGCCTTGTGGTTGTCTTTAATATCTGCTGCAATTCTGTTTTCATAGCTAAATTCAGAGGATTCGATGAGGGATTGCAACTTTTTGTTGAGGCTCATAAGGGAGTTTCTCCAGTCTTGGGACTTCATCTCATTCCGCATCAGAGTTTGTTTATGGCAGGGAACCATCAGATTGGCTTCCTTTTTTTGGAGGAGAGCCTCTTGGTTCTGTTAGTTATGGCAAGATCCATGCATTTGTGTGTGTGTTTGTACAGTGCATTGGTGTAGGATTCAGCGGTTATGCAACTATTCTCCATTTGCATGGGTGCCATGAAGTTATCCACCTCTGTTTTTAGGAGCCCAAAGTTAGCTTTGGAGAAGTTTGTCATAGTGGTTACCTTGGGGGGAGGGGGTTGATTTCCAGGGTGATTAGATTGTGGTCAGATCTAATCAGGGAGGAGTTAACTACTGGTGTAGAGCAACGGGCGTCCATATTAGTAATGACCAGGTCAAGGATGTTGCTACCGCTAGTGGGGGTAAGAACGAGCTGGTCCAAAGCATTTGAATTAATGAATTCCAGGAAACGTTGGGCAAGTGCATCTCTACAAAGATTCCCAGGTCCTTAACTACAGGATCAAATTTCAGGGGTGTGCTGTCACTGTGATAGTTACAAGGGACTTCTTGCTTGCCAATGGATACTATTACACATTTCCTGGCATTAAGTTTTAGTTCATGGTTACTACACCAGCTACTGGTTTGGTTAAGGCTTTCTTGGAGAATCTTGGTGTACTCTGCGGAGATTATGATGACACCAAGTTTACATGTCTGCAAACTTGGTCATCCATAAACTCTAACAGTAAAGTACAGTTGTGTACACTTACCATAAATGCAAATGTTAGAGTGTATTCACTGTTGCAGTCATCACACTTGGGTTATCTGCCTACAGGTAGCCCTCAGTTGGCCTGAATACCAGAGTCTTAGTATTTCTGTGTTGGATGCTGTCGCTTCTTCCACGATGTCAGGTTGTCAGGGGTATAAAACAGGCAGCCGACACCATTACATCAGTTTTTCTTGCCCCAAATGTAAGGAGCTAGTATACGGTGGGGAACACCACCAGTAAAAAGTAAATACCAATGCCATTAGGAATGGCCATAGAGAGGAGAGATAGAAAAAGCCAGTGGGCTGGAGGGAGGGAAACTAGGACTGAAACAGTGAATACACTTGAACATCTACATTTACGGTAAGTGTACACAACTGTACTATGTTCTTCGTGTTTCACGGTTGCAGTCATCACACTTGGGTTGATTCCCAAAGCTGAGGAAAGGTAGAAGCAGTCAAGAAGTGTTAGGGCTGGCTAGTAGGCTTTGCAAGACTGCTCCCAGGATTTAGAAAAGATAGGTAAGAGGTATTGCTTGGTGAAGGTGTATTGCTTGGTGAAGGTGTGTACAGAACTCCAGGTTGCAGCTTCCAGAAGGACCCTGGTAGGGACTCCCCTGAGAAAAGCTGTAAAGGTGGATGTAGCCCTAGTGGAATGTGGTCTGATCCCGTGTGGGGTAGGTTTTCCCATGGTGCTTGTAGCAGAAATGGATGTAGTGTGCTATTTGGAAATGATTTGTTTTGAAATGGCCTTACCCTCTCTGCCCCTGCAGCAAAGCTGACTAGCAGCTGGTCCGATTTTCTGAAAGGCTCAGTCCTGTCAGGGTAAAACCTGAGCTGTCTGTGCACGTCCAAGGAGTGCATGATCCTTTCCCCTTTATACTGAAGGTTAGGGAAGAAGGTTGGCAAATGGATGGATTGGTTTAGAGCCACACTGGACACCACCTTAGGCATAAAGGATGGGTTAAGTCCTGAGAGAAACCCTGTCAGCATGGAAAATAATGAAAGGTTCCACAGCCATTAGTGCCTGTAACTCAGACACTCTTCTGGCTGAAGGTATGACTAAAAGAAAGGCTGTTTTCCAAGAGAGGAATTTTAACTCTGCTGAGGCAGCAGGTTCAAAAGGGGGAAGTGTGAGTTTTTCCAGTACAAAGTTAAGGTCCCAGGCAGGGGTGGGAGCTCTCCAAGGGGGCCTTAAGTTGTTAGCCCCACTCAGGAACTGCTTGATGAGAGGGTGAGAAAATAGAGGTGGCTCAGGATTATAATGAGCTGAGATGGGAGAGGCATGAATCTTAATAGAGAAGGATAAGCCCCTGTGGAGTAGCTCTGTTAGGTAATCCAGGATTAGAGGTAAGAAAGGCACTGCTGTGTCCTTCCCTTTAGACTGACTCCAAGAAAGTACAGTTGTGTACCTACCATAAATGTAGATGTTCGAGTGTATTCACTGTTGCAGTCATTACACTTGGGTTATCTTGCTGGCAGGCGACCCGTAGTCGGCCCGAGTTCCAAAGTCTTGGCCCGGCGTCGGTTGCTGTCACCTCTTTCCTGACGTCAGAGCGCCAGGGGTATAAAAGTTGCAACCAACGCCATTTTCTTCAGTTTTTCTTGCCCCAGATGTCAGGTGCCCCCAGATATGAAGGCTGTAAAGATAAAAATATTCCAAACAACCATGCATATATATCAGTAAAAACATTTTCTTCTTCTAAAAGCAAATACACCACATAGGTTGTATAGAGCTGAGAAGTAAAGAATAGTCCCAGCAAAGAGGGGGGTGGTGGGTGGGTAACCAGGACTGCAACAGCGAATACACTCGAACATCTACATTTATGGTAGGTACACAACTGTACTATGTTCATTGTGTTTTACTGTTGCAGTCATTACACTTGGGTAGAATCCCAAAGCTGAGGTAGGGTGGCTGGGTTTAGATTGGATTTGGCGAGGTTAACAAGCCCTGCAGAACTGCAGTGGCAAAGCCTGCACTGGATATGGAGTAGAGAGGTAGGTGGTAGTGCTTGGTAAAAGTGTGCACTGAGCTCCAGGTTGCAGCTTCTAATATGTCTTTGCTTGGTACCCCTCTGAGGAAAGCTGCTGAAGTGGCTGCTGCTCTGGTAGAATGAGGCCCAATGCCCTTAAGCACAGATTTGCCATGTTCTGCATAACAGAAGCGGATGCAGTGTCCTATCCATTTGGAAATTGTCTGCTTTGTAATAGGTTTTCCTTGTGATCCTGCAGCATATGCTACAAACAGTTGCTCAGTTTTTCTGAAAGCTTTTGTTTTGTCCAAGTAAAATCGTAGCTGCCTGTGTATATCCAAAGAGTGCAGAAGTCTTCCCCCTTTATTCTGGGGATTTGGGTAGAAAGTAGGCAAATGAATAGTTTGGTTTAAGGCCACATTGGAGACCCCTTTTGGCATGAATGTTGGGTTTGTCCTTAGAGAAACCCTGTCCTGGTGAAAAATGAGGAAAGGTTCCACAGCCATCAATGCCTGTAACTCTTCTTGCTGAAGTTATTGCTAGGAGCAGAGCAGTTTTCCATTACAAGAATTTTATATCAGCTGTGCTGGCTGGTTCAAAAGGAGGCAGTGTTAGTTTTTCTAAAACAAAATTGAGGCCCCAAGTAGGTACTGGTGCTCTCCTAGGGGGTCTTATATTCTTTGCCCCTCTGAGGTACTGTCGTAGTAGAGGGTGTGAAAAAGTAGGAGGATCCGTATTGTAATGAGCTGAAATGGCAGAGGCATGGATTTTAATAGAAGAAAAAGATAGGCCTTTGCCCAACATCTCAGTCAGGTATTGTAAAATCTGAGGCATATTAGGGACCAGTGGGTCGAGCCCTTGTGCCAGGTTCCAAGCACAGAATCTCTTCCATTTTATCGCATAAGATTTCCTAGTGCTGGGTGTCCTGGCTTCCAAAATTACATCCATAACAGCTTTAGAGAGAGAGGCAGTCTGAGTGGCTATACTATCTGCCATGCTGCCAGTTTAAGGTTCTGAGTTGACTGTGCAGAATCTGATTGTTTTGCTGTGTCAGAAGATGAGGGATTTGAGGCAGAGGCCAAGGCGGGCCTTGGGACAAAATTTTTAGGACTGGGTACCAGTGCTGGCGTGGCCAGTCTGGTACAATCAGGATCATTTTTGGCCTCTCTTGTCTGACTTTTAGAAGAACCATGGTGAGAAGAGGCATCGGAGGGAAGGCATAGACTGTCAGGTTTTTCCAGTTGAAAGATAGTGATAAGTCCTTGTGCAAAATTTCTGTAATTGGCAATTGTGAGGGGAGGCAAATAGATCTAAGTCTGGGCATCCCCATTCCCTTATCATGTTGAACACTTGTGGATTTAGCTTCCATTCATGAGGATCCATGAGATTTCTGCTTAGTTCGTCTGCCAGTGTATTTTTTGTTCCTGGCAGGAATTGTGCTTGCAGATGTACCTGGTAAGTCAGTGCTGTGTTCCACAAAGTCATGGCTTGTCTGCATAGGGGGTAGGAATGTGTGCTCCCTTGCTTGTTTATGTACCACATAACTGTGGTATTGTCCGTCTTTATTAATAATTGTCCTGGATGTATTAGGTCCTTGAATGCTGTCAGGGCATTCTGTACAGCTAGCATCTCTTTTTGATTGATGTGAAGATGCATTTGTTCCTTGGGCCACGTGCCCTGAATACATTTTCCTGCCATATGTGCTCCCCAGGCGTAATCCGATGCATCCGTTGTTATTGTCTGCCGGGTTGTAGGTAAGGTGAAAGGCTGTCCCTTGTTGTGGTGACAGGCCTGGGACCACCATCGAAACTTCTGTTGTAGGCAGGGAATCAAGGTTATGATTGTCTCTAGGCTGTGACAATGCTGAGTCCAAACACTTTTTAGATACCACTGTAGTCTCCTCATATGCAGTTTGGCATATGGAATTAGTAGAATGCAAGATGCCATGAAACCCAGGGCCTGCAGAATTTTTCTTGCAGGGAGCTGGGTCTTTGTTGCCATCATTTGAAAGTAATGAGTCAGTTGCCTTTGTCTGTCTGGCGTGAGATAAGCCATCTGGGTAGTTGTATTTAAGATTGCACCCAGGAATATTATCTCTTGAGAAGGCATTAGTTTTGATTTATTTTCGATTACTGTGTACCCTAGGCAAATTAGTAATCTTTTTACAAACTCCAGGTGCTTTAGAAGAATGTCCTTGCTCTCTGCTTGAATATGGCAGTCGTCCAAGTAGGGATATATTTGAATTATTTTTTGTCTGCAAAATGCAATTACTGGTGCTGGTGCCAGGCATTTTGTGAAGACCCTGGGTGCAGTAGATGAGCCAAAGGGCAGTGCAGAGAATTGATAATGCATTGAGCCTGCTATAAATCTGAGGTATCTTCTGCACGATTGTCTGATTGGGACGTGCAGGTATGCCTCCTTGAGAGCCAAAGTAACTAGCCAAGCCTCTTTGCCCAGCATGGGCAAGAGTTGTTGTAGTGTTAACATTTTGAATTTTGGAACATCCAGGAAAGTATTTAGGATTGACAAGTCCAGTATTGGTCTCCATGCTTTGTCCTTTCTGGGTACTAGGAAAAGTTGTGAGTAAAATCCTTGGCCCTGTTCTTCTTGTGGAACATTCTGAATAGCTCTCATATCCACAAGAGCTGAAATCTGTTTTTGTGCCTCTGCCCATTGGTTTTGTGGCAGGTTTGGCATACCTTTTGGTTTTGGAAGTGTGTGGAAGTGGAACCTGTACCCTTGTGAAACTATATTCAACACCCATTGGTCTTGGGTGATCATGTGCCAAATTTTTGATTAAAGTGCTAGCTTTCCCCCTAGGGGTGCTGTCAACTGGTAACAGCTTGGCATTTGCAGAGGGAAGTCATTGTGACCGTTTCCTATAAGGTTGTGATTTGTCTTCTCCTCCTTTGGGGGACGAAGCTCCCCATTGTTTAGGTCTGTAGGAGCCTTGGGGCTGAGATCTGCCTCTTGGGCATCTGTATCTGCCTCTTTGTGGCCTGTCTGACACTGGAAAGGACCAATTTTTTGAAGGCCAGTTCCTGCTAAATCTAGGTGGCTGAACCTGTAAGAAAATCTTTGACAGTTTGCATTGACTTTGCTTTATCCTCCATTTTCTTTAAAACCTCTTCTGCCTTAACACCAAAGTATCATGCTGTAGTGGAACATCCAATAATTTCATTTTAACATGGTCAGGTAAACTTTGTTCTTGCAACCAAGCATTTCTTCGAATAACTGAGCCTGTAACTGCGGCTCTACAAGAAGCCTCTAATGAATCAAAACCACATTGGAGTATGCTTTCCCACTTGTTCAACTGCATGCAATAAATCCTGCATTTCTTTACAGTCAGGACCTTCTATATTTGTAACCATTTTCTGCTTTAACAATGACATGAGATACTGCTGATATTTAAGCATGTGAAACTGACAGTTTAAAGCTCTTACAGCTAAAGTAGCAGAAGTGTAAACTTTTTCCCCCATCTGTCCAGAGCTCTGGAATCCCTATCTGAGGGGACAGGATTTTTGACAGTGGAAGCTTTAACCCCTTTTGGACCCTGAGAAATAGTTTCTGGGTCTGTAGCGGGGTTTTTGTAAAGAAATTTATGAGAGTCAGGGACCCTGTAGTACCTGTCTGGCTTTACTGGTGCAGGGGGTAAAGAATCTGGAGACAGACTGGATTCAGAAAAAACATAATCAACAATACCAAGCACAGGGGGGATAGCCAAGGGCCTGTGCTGAGGCAATAGAAGGAAATCTCTGAGCCTTTTCTTGGATTATGAGTAATCCTGGCTCTCCCAATGGAAATGCTCCCTCATGGTGTGCAGGGTTTCCCCAAAAGAGTAATCCTCAGGTGGAGAGGCTGAAGGAATGGACTCTTCAGCATCAGAGTCCTCATAGGGAGGATAGCCCTGGTCAGAAGAAGAATCAGAAGAAATGGAAACCTGATCAGTGGAATCATAATTGGTGTCTCTCCTAGGCCTTTTGTCAGGAGGGGAATGGGAGCCCCTGATTAAAGTAATAAGGTCTTCGGCCATTTTAAGCATCTGTTTCTTAGGCATGGATGACTGTTCTGGAGAATGCTGCACTTGTTTCTTTGTCTTTAATGGTGTTTTTGACTTTGCCTTTGCTGCTGTAGTAGCTTTAATTGTAAGCTGTGAAGGTCTGAAAACACCCTCAGAAGCCAGTGCCTGCTCAGTGGCTCCGGACCCATCTGAGGGTATCTTTTCCGTAGGCCCAATACCCTGAGTTTCCACAGGCCTCGGTGTCTCCACGTAGCTGTCGGTTGCGGCCTGTGGCTCTGAGGTAGCGGGTGTCAGGGGCTGCGAAAGCACCTCACTGAGAACTGGCGACTGGCCTAGTCGGCTTTGTCGATTTTGGACCTCGGATGCCTGTCTTTTTCTTTGTCTTTGCGGTTTTTTTATACATTCCGGTCGTCGGTTGTTCCGACGGCATTATGTAATTAAATCTTCATCCAAAATAATGTAAAGCAATATCAAACCAACGTTTAATAGTGCATTTATTAAATCTAGCACAAAACCGACAACTAGTGACATCATGGTCAGGGCCTAGGCAAGGAATGCAGTAAGAGTGAAAGTCCTTATGAGGTATTTGCTTCCCACAAGAAATACAATTATTAACTTTTACTGACATCAGTCTGGAGCAAGAAAAAGTTTCCCCAACGGGGTACTTAGCTTTATTGAAGACTTCGGTTCTGAAATTCAGTTTTGAAAATCTCAGGAGTTGGCTGACCGGCACTTGCGAACTGCTTATGCTTCAGGCACCGCAAGGCAAGAAAGACTGAAGAAAATGGCGTCGGTTGCAATTTTTATACCCCTGGCGCACAGACATCAGGGAAAAGGCAACAGCAACCAACGCCGGACCAAGACTTTGGAACTCGGGCCGACTACGGGTCACCTGCCAGCAGAATAACCCAAGTGAAATGACTGCAACAGTGAAACACGATGAACATCAATATCTTTTCCACTTTTCAGCACAGGATTTCCTAGTACTAGGCCTTCTGGCTTCAAGAATGATGTCCAGCAACTGTTTGCTGAGGGCTGCTGGTGGGGTATTCAAGGGATAAGCCAGGCTGCAAGGTTTAAGCTTTGCAATTGTGGATGCAAAATCTGTCCCTCCTGCTGAGACAGCAGGGTAGGAGTCTGGTGAAGGTGCCAGGGTGGCTTGTTGTCAGGCTGCATAAGAGTGGGTACCAGTGCTGGTGTGGCCAGTTTGGGGCAATAAGAATTGCCCTTGGCTTGTCCTGTTTTATCTTGAGTAGTACTCTTGAGAGAAGGGGCAGAGGGGAAAAGCCATAAATTGAGAGGTTTTCCCATTGAAAGGATAGGGCATCCACTTTCCAGTCCCTGCTGTGAGGGTTCCTGCTGCAGAATTTGCTCAACTGGTGGTTCTTGGGGGAGGCAAAAAGGTCCACCTCCAGTGTCCCCCACCTCTGGATCAGAAGGTTGAAGGTGTTGGACTCCCAATTTCCACTCGTGTGGGTTTAGTAGATTTCTGCTCAAGTCATCTGCCAATGAATTTTATTTGCCTTCCAGGAAATGAGCTTGTAGATGCACTTGGTTGTTCAAGGCTGTGTTCCACAGGGTCATGGCTAACCTGCAGAGTGGGTAAGAATGGGTTCCCCCTTGCTTGTTTATGTACCACATAACCGTGGTGTTGTCTGTTTTTATAAGTAGTTGTCCTGGAAGGATTAGGTATTTGAAGGCTTTCAGAGCATTCTATACAGCTAGCATCTCTTTCTGAATGATGTGCATGAGAATCTGCCTTGGGCGCCAGTGGCCCTGAATGCACTTGCCTGCCATGTGAGCCCCCATGCATAGTCTGATGCATCTATTGTCAGGGTTTGGGCAGCGAGGGGTTGAGTGAAAAGCAGTCCCCTTGTTGTGGTTGCATGCTTCTGCCCACCAAAGGAACTCTGCCCTTATACAAGGTATGATAGGAATGACCGTTTCCAGGTTCTCAGAATGCTGGCACCCAAGACTTTTTAAGTACCATTGAAGTTTCCTCATATGCAGTCTTGCATATGGAATTAGCAGAATACATGAGGCCATGAACCCTAGGTCTTGCAGTATTTTTCTTGCAGATAGCTGGGTTCTGGTGGCCATTTGTTTGAAATAATTTGTCAGATAGACATGTTTTTCTGAAGTGAGAAATACCATCTGGGAAGTGGTGTCCAAGCTTGCTCCCAGGAATACAATCTTTTGACTGAGCACCAGTTGTGATTTCTTTTCGTTAATGGTGTATCCCAATAAAGGGAGAAGGCTTTTTACAAATGCCAAGTGCTGAAGAAGCAATTTCTGACTGTCCGCCTGAATCAGGCAGTCATCCAAGTATGGGAAAATTTGGATACTTCTCTGCCTGCAGTATGTAATGGCTGGAGCCAGGCGCTTTGTTAATACTCTGGGCGCAGTAGATAAGCCAAAGGGAAGTGCATAGAACTGATAGTGCATAGGGCCTACCCTGAAACGTAGATATTTCCTGTATGACTCCATTATGGGAATGTGCAGATAAGCTTCTTTTAAGTCTAGAGTGACTTACCAGGCATCCTTGGCTAGCATAGGGAGAAGCTGTTGCAGGGTAAGCATCTTGAATTTTGGGACCACCACAAATGTGTTGAGAATTGAAAGATCCAGGATTGGGCGCCAAGAGCCCTCTTTACTGAGCACCAGGAAAAGTCTGGAGTAGAAACCCTGACCCCTCTGATTTGTTGGAACAGGTTGAATAGCTCGGATATTGAGCAGGGAAAGAAAGTACAGTTTTGTACCTACCATAAATGTAGATGTTCGAGTGTACACCCCTGCTGCAGTCATCACACTTGGGTTATCCTGTAGTCAGGCGTCCCGCAGTCGGCCGGAATTCCAAAGTCTTGGTCCGGCGTCAGTCGCTGTCGCTTCTTCCCTGACGTCAGTGCGTCAGGGGTATATATAATGCATCCACGCCATTTTTTCTTGCCCCAGATGTCAGGTGCCCCCAAAAGGTGGTCAGCAATTAGTACCAAATTAAGTAAATTTTGCACAAACACAAAATCCCTCCAGCTATAAGCATATACATCAGAAGGTATTGTAGAGATTTAGCCAGTTAGATCAGAGGGGATGGAGGGAGGGTAACCTGGACTGCAGCAGGGTGTACACTCGAACATCTACATTTATGGTAGGTACAAAACTGTACTATGTTCATCGTGTTACCCTGCTGCAGTCATCACACTTGGGTAGAATCCCAAAGCTAAGGATGGGTGGAGGAGTTATAGAGTGTTAGAGGAGGCTAGAAGGCCCTGCAGAACTGCAGTGGCGAAGCACTCCCTAGTCTTAGAGTAAAGTGGTAAGTGATAGTGTTTGGTAAAGGTGTGTACTGAACTCCAAGTTGCAGCTTCCAAAATATCCTTGGTTGGAACCCCCCTGAGGAAGGCTGTAGATGTAGCTGTTGCCCTGGTAGAGTGGGGCCTAATGGTAGCAGGAACTGGTTTTCCATGATGGGTATAGCAAAAATGAATGCAATGTCCTATTCCATTTGGAAATGGTTTGTTTTGATATAGCCTTCCTTTGTGAAGTTGTAGCATAGGATACAAAGAGCTGGTCAGATTTTCTGAAAGCCTTAGTTTTATCCAAGTAGTAACGAAGTTGCCTGTGAATGTCCAAGGAATGCAGGAGTCTTTCTCCTTTGTTCTGTGGATTTGGGAAGAAGGTGGGTAAGTGGATGGTTTGATTTAAAGCCACACTGGAAACCACCTTAGGCATGAAGGAATGATTAGTTCGTAGAGAAACTCTGTCTTGATGGAAAATGAGGAAAGGTTCCACTGCCATTAGTGCCTGTAGCTCTGAGACTCTTCTAGCTGAAGTTATTGCTAGGAGCAGGGCAGTCTTCCATGATAGGAACTGTAGATCTGCAGAGAAAGCTGGTTCAAAGGGAGGTAGCGTAAGTTTTTCCAGAACAAAATTGAGGTCCCATGTTGGTGTAGGTGCTCTCCTGGGGGGCCTAATGTTTTCTGCCCCTCTGAGGAACTGCCTTAGAAGTGTATGTGAAAATAAGGGCGGATCCGTGTTGTAGTGGGCCGAAATAGCTGATGCATGGATTTTAATGGAAGAAAAAGAAAGTCTTTTGCGCAACATCTCAGTTGAATACTGTAGAATGTGAGGCATTTGAGGCTGAATTGTGTTTTGGCCTTTAGCTTGGTTCCAGGCACAAAACCTTTTCCATTTGTCCGAATAAGCCTTCCTGGTGCTTGGCCTCCTAGCTTCCAGAATAACATCCATAACTGCTTGGATGCATAGGTGATTTGCCATGCAGCCAGATTTAAGGTTTTGAGCTGGCTGTGAAGAATCTGATTGTTTTGCTGTGTGAGCAAATGGGTAATTTGTGGTAAAATCCAAGGTGGGCCCCTGGGCCATATTCCTCAATAGTGGGTACCAGTGCTGGCGTGGCCAGTCTGGGGCTATGAGTATTAGTCGTGGTCTCTCCTTTCTGACTTTCAGAAGCACCTTTGTGAGGAGAGGCAATGGAGGGAAGGCATATACTGTCAGGTTTTTCCAACTGAATGAGAGTGCGTCCACTTTCCAAGCTTGATGGTGAAGTGTCCTTGTACAAAATTTTGTTAGCTGATAGTTTTGAGGACTGGCAAACAGGTCTATGTCTGGAAGGCCCCATTTTTGAGTTATCATTGCAAATACTTGTGGATCTAGTTTCCACTCATGGGGATCCATGATGTTTCTGCGGAGGTCGTCTGCCAATGTGTTCTTCTTTCCTGGCAGGAATTGAGCTTGTAACTGAACTTGGTAAGCCAGAGCTGTGTTCCACAAGGTCACTGCTTGCCTGCATAGAGGGTAGGAGTGTGTACCCCCTTGTTTGTTTATGTACCACATTACTGTGGTGTTGTCCGTCCTTATTGTAAGTTGTCCTGGATGTAATAGATTCTTGAAGGCTGTCAGAGCATTCTGTACAGCTAGCATCTCTTTTTAATTGATGTGCAGATTCCTTTGATCTGTAGTCCATACGCCTTGAATGCACTGTCCTACTATGTGTGACCCCCAGGAACAGTTTGATGCATCTGTTGTCATAGTTTGCCTGGCTGGGGGCAAGGTGAAAGGCTGACCCTTGTTGAGGTGACATGACTGTGACCACCATAGAAACTCCTGTTGTAGGCAGGGAATGAGAGATATCATTGTGTCCAAGCTGTGGCTATGTTGAGACCATACGCTTTTTAGGTACCACTGTAATTTCCTCATATGCAGCTTTGCAAATGGTATTAATAGTATGCAAGATGCCATGAAGCCCAAGGCCTGCAGAATTTTTCTTGCAGGTAGTTGGGTCTTTGTTGCCATTGTTTTGAAATATTGAGTCAGTTGTAGTTGTTTGTCTGGCATCAGGTAAGCCTTCTGGACCGTTGTATTCAAGCTGGCACCCAGGAATGTCATTTTGTGAGGGTACTAGTTTTGATTTCTTTTCGTTTACTGTGTACCCCAGGCAACTTAGAAAATGTTTTACAAAAGCCAGATGTTGTACGAGGATGTCCTTGCTTTCTGCTTGGATGAGGCAGTCGTCCAGGTATGGGTATATTTGAATTCCTCTTTGTCTGCAGTATGCAATTACTGGTGCCAGGCATTTTGTGAAGACCCTGGGCGCAGTAGATAAGCCAAAGGGCAGTGCAGAGAATTGGTAATGGGTTGAACCTGCAATGAAACGGAGGTATCTTCTGCAACTTTGTCTGATAGGGACATGCAGGTATGCCTCCTTGAGGTTCAACGTTACTAGCCATGCTTCCTTGCCCAACATGGGAAGAAGCTGCTGTAGTGTTAGCATCTTGAATTTGGGCACTTGTAAGAAGGTGTTTAGAATTGAAAGGTCCAGAAATGGTCTCCAGGCATTGTCCATTCTGGGCATTAGAAAAAGTCTTGAGTAAAATCCTTGACCTTGCCCTCGAGTAGGTACCAGCTGAATGGCTCTCATGTCCATGAGAGCTGTAATTTGTTTTTGTGCCTCTGCCCATTGATTTTGTGACAGGTTTGGCATTCCTCTTTTCATTGGCAAGGTGTGAAAATGGAATCTGTATCCTCGTGAAATTATGTCTAGGACCCATTTGTCCTTTGTGACAATGTGCCAATTGTCTGAAAAAAGTGCGAGTTTTCCTCCCAAGGGGGCTGCCAAGAGAGAGTTGCTTGGGCAGATGAGGTGCAAGTCATTGAGTTTGCCTTCTGATAGTTTGGGACCTGTCTTCTCCTCCCTTCTGTGTTGCAGTGCCCCATTGGCGAGGTTTGTACTGGGCTTGTCGTCCTCTGCCTCTTGGACGTCTGTATTTACCCCTCTGTGGTCTGTCAGTAGCTGGAAAGGACCAATTTTTTGTTGGCCAATTTCTGCTGAAGCGAGGGGGCTGTACCTGTAGGAAATCTTTGACTGTCTGCAAATATTTTGCCTTATCCTCCATTTTTTTAAGACTTCTTCTGCTTTAACTCCAAAAAGAACATCCTGCTGTAAGGGAGCATCTAGAAACTTTGCTTTAACATGACCAGGCAGAGTTTGTTCCTTTAACCAAGCATGTCTACGTATAACAGACCCAGTGACAGCTGCTCTGCAGGAAGCCTCCAAAGAATCAAACTCACATTGTAAAGTATGTTTGCCCACCTGTTCAGTTGCATGCAACAGATCCTGCATTTCTTTCAATTCAGACTGTTGAGGGAGTGTGCTCATTCTTTGTTTTAACTGAGAGATAAGAAATTGTTGATACTTTAGCATGTGAAATTGGCAATTTAGTGCCCTCATAGCTAGAGTGGCTGAGGTGTAAACCTTTTTCCCCCCACCTGTCTAGTGCTCTGGAGTCCCTTTCAGAGGGTACAGGATTTTTTGCCATAGAAGCCTTGGCCCCTTTGGGACCCTGGGAGATCATCTCTGGATCAGCAACAGGGCTTTTATAAAGAAATTTGTGGGAATCAGGCACTCTACAGCATCTGTCAGGTTTGGCAGAGCAGGAGGTGGAGAGTCTGGGTTCAAACTGGATTCTAAGTAAACATCATCCATAATGTCTAAAACTGGGGGGGATGGCAAGTGGTCTGTGCTGGGGGAGTAAAAGAAATTCTCTGAGCCTTTTCTTTGAGTCAGAATAGTCCTGATCTTCCCAGTGAAAATGTTCCCCCATAGTGTGTAAAGTTTCCCCAAAGGAGTAGCCTTCAGGAGGAGAAGTTGAGGGAATGGAATCCTCAGCATCAGAATCTTCATTAGGGGAGAAGGAGTGATCTTGGTCCTCTGAGGAGCCTGACGAAATGGACACTTGTTCAGAGGATGCATAATCTTCCTCTTGTCTAGGCCTTTTGTCAGGAGGGGGTTGGGAACCCCTGATTAAAGAGATCAAATCTTCAGCCATTTTGAGCATCTGTTTCTTAGGCATGGGGCCTTGAACAGGGGACTGAAGTGCAGTCTTTTTAGGTTTAATAGGAGTCTTCGTCTTAGGATACGTTTTAATGGTGAGCGTCATCGGTCTGAAGACGCCTTCAGAAACCGAAGGTGTTTCTGCAGCACCGACATCTTTTTCAGCAGTGTCGTCGGTAGGGGCTGAACAAAATGGCTGCGTCAGCCTGGTGCTTTCCGCCAAAAGTTCCGAAGCGGTCTCGGGTTCCAGATCTGCGGTAGTCAGGGGCTGAGTCGGAGCCTCACTGAAGACCGGTGAACCGGAGACCGGACCAGCCGAGGCCTCGGAGTCTGGCTTGGGTCTAGGCTGCCTGTCCTTATCCTTGCGTTTTTTGTGCACGCCGGTAGTCGGTTGCTCAGACGGCATGGTGTAGTTAAATTTTCTACCGAAGTAGTGTCGTGCGAAATCAAAGCGTCTTTTTATAGTACGCTTATTAAACCTAGCAAAAAAACGACAACTAGTGACATCGTGGTCTGGGCCTAGGCAAGGTATGCAATAAGAATGAAAATCCTTATGAGGTATTTGCTTCCCACAAGAAATACAATTGTTAACTTTTTCTGACATCGGTCTGAGGCAAGAAAAGTTTCCCCAACGAGGTACTTAACTTTATTGAAGACTTCGATCTGAAATTCGAGTTCGAAAATCTCAGGAGTCGGCCGGCCGGCACTTGCAAACTGCTTCTGCTTCGGGCACCGCACAGCAAGAAAGACTGAAGAAAACGGCGTCGGATGCATTATATATACCCCTGGCACACTGACATCAGGGAAGAAGCGACAGCAACCAACGCCGGACCAAGACTTTGGAATTCCGGCCGACTGCGGGACCGCCTGACGACAGGATAACCCAAGTGTGATGACTGCAGCAGAGTAACACGATGAACATCTTGCTTTTGAGCCTCTGCCTACTGGTTTGGAGGAAGGTCTGGAAACTCGCTTGGGGTTTACAGTGAATGGAAGTTGAATTTGTACCCCTGGGATACAATGTTTAGGACCCATCGGTCCTGAGTAATGGACATCCAGTTTTTTGCACGAAGGGCAAGTTTTCCTCCTGGGGTACAAGTAATTGTGTCTGGTTGGGAAGGATAACTGAAACGTCATTGTGAACTTTTTCTATAAGGGGGTGGCTTACCACTCCCTGTTTTTGAGGTGGGGGCACTCCATTGTTTAGATCTCTGCATAACCTGAGACTGTAGTCTAGGTGGCCTGTTTCCCCTGGGTCTAGTCTGGGAAGGCCTGGAAGGGACCAGATTTTTGAAGGCCAATGCTTAATGAATCTAGGTAGTTGCACTTGTAAGAATTATTTAACAGTTTGCATAGATTTAGCTTTTTCTTCCATCTTTTTAAGAACAACTTCTGCTTTTGTGCCAAAGAAACGGTCTTTATTTAAAGGTGCGTCTAGTATTTTGGATTGGACATGATCTAGCAAGGTTTGTTCCTTCAGCCAAGCAAGCCTTCTCAGAAAAGAACCAGTGACTGGAGCCCTGCAAGATGCTTCTAAGGCATCAAAGCCACACTGTAAAGTACGCTTACTAACTTGGTTAGCAGAATGCATTAGCTCTTGTAAATCTTTATTTTCTGCACAATCTGGCAATAATACCATTTTTTGTTTAATTAGTTCCATAATATGTTGCTGGTACTTCAACATGTGAAACTGGCATTTCAATGCCCTGATGGCAAGAGTTGCAAAGGTATATACCTTCTTACCCCATCTGTCTAAAGCTCTGGAATCTCTGTCTGAAGGAGTAGGATTTTTGGCTGTAGTAGCCTTAATACCTTTAGGTCCCTGGGAAATGGTCTCTGGATCCGCATTAGGATTCTTGAAGAGAAATTTGTGGGAATCAGGTACTCTGTAGTACCTGTCAGGTTTCCTAGGGGCCAGAGGTAATGCATCTGGAGTAAGACTTGATTCCATAAAAACATCAACAGCAGCATCCAAGCCAGGGGATATAGCAAGAGGCCTGTGCTGAGGCAACTATAAAAATTAGCTTGAGTCTCTTTTTGGACTGACGGTAGTCTTGGCAAGCCCAGTGGAAATGCTCTCTTAAAGTATGCTAGGATTCACCAAAAGAAAAATCCTTTGGAGGGGAGGCAGAGGGAATGGATTTCTCTGCATCTGAATCCTCATAGGCTGATAAGGGCATGTCCTGATAATCAGAAAGGTCAGAGTCAGCAGACTCCTGGTCTGTAAAATCAGAAGTAAACTCAATTCTTTGCCTCTTAGTAGGGGAAGTCTGGCTTCTCCTAATTAGGGTAATAAGGTCTTCAGTCACTCTATGCATTTGTTTTTGTGGCATGGGAGCTTGAGCATGTGATTTGTTTGTCCATTTTCTAGGCGTAGTGCGCACTCTGGGCCTAAGAAACTCGGCAGTTTTGGCTAAAAACATAGTTGTCGGTTTGATTCGAACATCAGTAGGATGGAATACACCCTCAGAAGACAGTGCCTGTACAGCAGCTCCAGACCCATCTAAGGTAGAGACATCCGCAGGTTCCATAGTCGAAGAAGCATCTCACGGCATACCGAATGGGTCTCAGCAGAGAGCTGCAAATCCATGGAAGCTGGTATCAAGGGCTGCAAAGACGCCTCACTGAGTACCGGCTGACTGGCGACTAGCTAAACTAAAGCATCGTCGGCAGTTTTATACCTATGCGGTCTGTGTCTGTTTTTATCTTTACGTTTTTTCAGAAGATCGGTAGTCAGATGGCTTATCGAAGCCATTTCGGAATATGAAGAACAACAGCGAAAAAATTTAGCGACAAAGATAGCCGACGATGAATGGTTCGGGCATTAAAGAAGGCACAAAACCGACAGCAAGGGACGTCATGGTCTGGGCCTAAACAGGTGACACAGCGGTACTTGCTTTCGACAGGCAAGACAATTAACTTTTTCTGACATTGGTTAGAGCAAGAAAAAAGGATCCCCAATGGGGTATTTATTTTTAGAAGACTTCAGGATTACGAACTTGAAAACAAAAATTTCAGGAAGCGGCCGACTGGCACTTGCGAACTGCTTCTGCTTCTGGCTCCTCCTCGGCAAGAAAAGACTGATGGAATGGTGTCGTCTGCCTGTTTTATATCCCTGACGACCTGAAGTCATGGAAGAAGCGATAGCATCAGATGCAGAAATACTATGACTCTGGTATTTGGGCCGACTGAGGGCTACCTGCAGGCAGATAACCCAAGTGTGAGGACTGCAACAGTGAAACAGGAAGAACATCTTTGACCTCCAAGTAGTAAATGGCAAAGAGGAGTGGCCCAACGACTGAACCCTGGGGTACACCATTGGTGACATGTCTTTTGGATGAGGTAGATAAGCCCACGCTAATTTACTGGGGTCTATATGTGAGCCACATTGCATAGGGATTAATATTTAGTTGGGATAGTCCACCTACAATACCGCAGTGTGGGAAGGTGGCAAATGCCTTTTTGATGACTAGATATACCATGTGTATGGTTTTACCCTCTTCCATTGCTTCAGTAACTTTCTCAAAATCATCAGCCAATTTAACTAAGCAGGATCTGCCTTTCACAAATCCAAACTGGCTTGAGTTGAGAGCCTGTAAGTTACCTTTGTCTTATTAAATAATTCTATAATGAGCCTTTCCATACCCTTACAAAGGACATTAGCACAAT
Source organism: Protopterus annectens (assembly GCF_019279795.1). Lineage (NCBI taxonomy): Eukaryota > Metazoa > Chordata > Ceratodontiformes > Protopteridae > Protopterus > Protopterus annectens. The sequence goes on along the minus strand of NC_056743.1, from coordinate 174,368,041 downwards.
CTAACCTAGTTTACTGTCAACCCCACAGACCACCTCTGTATAACCCAATCTATGGCCTACAGTAGCCCACTTAAATACAGGTCCAGACAACATCGTTATGCAATTTCCAAATCTACTCATAGCCAACTTGGCAGATATGGGCATCCTGACGCAATATAACAATTCTCATTTTCACACAAAACCACTTAAACCTTAAAAAAGCAAATAACAGTAAGAGAAAGACAAGTACACACAATTTCAGTGGAGGCAGAAATCTACAATAGAAACCAAGGTTGTCAAGAAGACGTATACTGCATCTACCACACAGTGTTCACCACACACACTGAGCAACCTATGCTGATGCACTAAAAAGCAAGATTTCCAGACATCAGACTCCTAAGCGTACAACAGACATCTATCCTCAGAAATCTCTAAAGCACTCACCAAAAGCAACATCAAGCACCACACATATGCCTACACCCAGTGGAGCCCGAACAACAAAGCCCATAAGGTAAGCTTACACATTACCCAGTACTATTGTCATAGGGGAAACAAAGGCCCAACTAACCACACAAAACAAGGAAAAGATAACAGTTGCTTATCTGGAGCAAGGCTCCATTAAGTTACTCATGCATGCTCACATCACTACAACACAGATACCAACATGATTCTATCACAGTCCATGTGGGCTTTAATGACCTGAAACGTACTTTCCTGGACTATATGAAGAATGACACTGTTGATCTCTCTGAATGTATCTCAGACAGGTATACTCCTTGCATTGCACAGCATTTTACCTTCACCAAGTATGATGCAACAGCATAAATAAAAGATGACTGACTTCAACAACTGACTTAATTTCTAGTGTCTTTCCATTTGGGGGTGGGATGCAATGCTAAACTGACAAACACACCAACATAGCAAATAAAATCCAAAGAACCCTAAAAGTGCTGCTGCTCAATGCTATGTGTTTGAACAAGAAAAGTACAATTGTGTACACTTACCATAAATGTAGATGTTAGAGTATATTCACTGTTGCAGTCATCACATTTGGGTTATCTGCTTGCAGTAGCCCTCAGTCGGCCTGATTATCAGTCTTGGGTCCTGCATCGGTTGCTGTCTCATCTTCCGTGAAGTCAGCCACTCAGGGATGTAAAGCATGCAGCAGATGCCATGACATCAGTTTTTCTTTCCCCAGATGTCAGGTGCCCCCTTAATGGGAAGCAATTAAGTATATATATATATATATATATATATATATATATATATATATATATATATATATATATAAATATATATATATATATATATAAATATAAATATATATATATATACACATATATATATATATATATACACATATATATATATACACACATAGATATATATACATACACACAAGGGTATAGTAAAGGAAAATAGAGGTATAGGCAAAAGAAGTCAGGGGGCTGGAGGGAGGGTAACAAGGACTGCAACAAAGAATAGATTCGAACATCTACATTTATGGTAAGTGTATTCAACTGTACTATGTTCTTCGTGTTTCACTATTGCAGTCATCACATTTGGGTAGATTCCCAAAGCTAAGGATGAGAGGAGGAATTTAGATAGCATTAGGACCAGCTATAAGGCCCTGCAAGACTGCAGTGGCAAAGCCAGCTCTGGATTTAGAGAAAATTGGCAAATGGTAATGCTTGGTGAAAGTATGTACAGAACTCCAGGTAGCAGCTTCTAGGATGTCTCTGGTAGGGACACCTCTGAGAAAGGCTGTAGAGGTAGATGCAGCCCTGGTTGAATGGGGTCTAATTCTCCTGTGGGAAAGGTTTTCCATGGTGCTTATAGTAGAAATGAATGCAATGGCCTATCCATTTAGAAATGGTTTGCTTTGAAACAGCCTTACCTTCTGTCCCTGCAGCATTTGCCACCAGCAATTGTTCAGATTTCCTTAGAGGTTTAGTCCGTCCAATTAAAATCCAAGTTATCTGTGCACATCTAAGGAGTGCAGAATACGTTCCCTTTTGTTCTGTGGATTTGAAAAGAAGGTTAAGAGCCACACTGGATACCACCTTGGACAAGAAAGAGGGATTGGTCCTGAGGGACACCCTGTCTTCATGAAAAATGATGAAAGGCTCCACTGCCATAAGGGCCTGTAATTCAGATACCCCTCTTGCTGAAGTGATTGCTAAAAAGAAAGCTGTTTTCCAACAAAGGAAAGGTAACTCTGCAATTCCAGCTGGCTCAAAAGGAGGTAGAGTGAGTTTTTCCAATACAAAATTAAGGTCCCAGGCTGGAGTTGGGGGCTCTCCTGGGTGGTTTTAAGTTTTTGGCCCCTCTGAGGAACTGCTTGAGCAGTGGGTGAGAAAAGAAGGATGGTTATGTGTTTTAATGAGCTGAAATGGCTGAGGAATGAATTTTGACAGAGGAAAAGGAAAGGCCCTTGTGAAGCATCTCAGTTAAGTATTTAAGAATCTGAGGTAAATTGGGTGCTGTTGTGGCCATCCATTGAGTTTGGTTCCAGGCACAGAATTCCTTTCCATTTTTCATCATAAGATTTTCTAGTACTAGGCCTCCTTGCCTCCAAAATGACATCCAACACTTGTTTACTGAGGGATGGTAATGGAGAGATTAGGTAATTAGCAGGCTGCAAGGTTCAGGGTATGAAGCTGGGGGTGCAGAATCTGGCTCCCCTGCTGAAACAGCAGGGTAGGGGTCTGAGGTAGGTGCCATGGAGCCAGCTGTGACACACTGCGCAAGAGGGGGTACCAGTGTTGGCGTGGCCAGTCTGGTGCAATCAGTATCATCCTTGGTTTGTCCTGTTTGATCTAGAACAGTACTTTGGAGAGGAGAGGCAGAGGAGGAAAAGCATACACTGATAGATTTTTCCAGCTGAAGGACAGAGCATCCACTTTCCAAGCTTGTTTGTGGGGAGTCCTTGTGCAGAATTTGTACAACTGGTAGTTCTGGGGGGAGGGAAACAGGTCTATATCTGGGATCTCCCATTTGTTGAACATGTTGAAAATCTTTGGTCCCAGTTTCCACTTGTGTCGGTCCATGAGATTTCTGCTTAGTTCGTCTGCCAGTGTATTTAGTTTTCCTGGCAGGAATTGAGCCAGTAGATGAACTTGGTAGTTCAAGGCTGTGTTCCACAGAGCCATGACTAGTCTGCAGAGGGGGAAAGAATGGGCACTCCCCTGCTTGTTTATGTACCACATAACATTGGTGTTTGTCCGTCTTTACCATTAATTGTCCTGGAAGAATGTGGTCCTTGAAGGCTCAGAGCACTCTGTACAGTTAACATTTCTTTTTGATTGACATGCAAATGCATTTGCCTTGGGTTCCATTTGCCCTGAATGCACTTCCCTGCCAGGTGAGCCCCCAATGCATAGTCTGATGCATCTGTTAAAGTTTGGGCAGCAGGGAGTAGAATGAATGGTAGTCTCTTGTTTTGGTGGCAGGCCTCTGCCCACCAAAGGAATTCTAACCGTAGGTAAGGTATGATTGGAATTATTGCTTCTAGATCCTGAGAATGTTGACACCATAGGCTTTTTAGATACCATTCTAGTTTCCTCATATGCAGTCTTGCATATGGAATTAGTAGAATGCACGAGGCCATGAAACCCAAGGCTTGCAGTATTTGCATTGCAGACAGCAGGGTTTTTGTGGTCACTAGTTTGAAATAAGTTGTCAAATGAATTTGTTTCTCTGGCGTGAGGAAAGCCATCTGGGAAGTTGTGTTCAAGCTTGCTCCCAGGAATATAATTTGTTGACATGGTACCAGCTGTGATTTCTTTTCGTTTGTGGTGTACCCCAGACAAGTTAACACCTTTTGTACAAATACCAGATGATTCAGAATTATGTCCTGGCTCTCTGCCTGAATTAGACAACCGTCCAGGTATGGGTATATTTGAATATTTATTTGCCTGCAAAATGCAATGACGGGAGCTAGGCACTTTGTGAATACCCTGGGCGCAGTAGATAAGCCTAAGGGCAGTGCAGAGAACTGATAGTGCATGCGAACTGCTTTGAAGCGTAGGTATTTTCTGCAAGATTCCCTGATTGGGATGTGCAGGTAGGCTGCCTTTAAATCCAGTGTGGCCAACCAGGCATCTTTGCTTATCATGGGAAGCAACTGGTGAAGAGTTAGCATCTTGAAATTTTGGAATCACCAAAAAGGTGTTTAGGATAGACACAGGTCCAGGATAGGATGCCATGAGTTCTCTTTTCTCGGTACCAGGAAAAGTCTTGAGTAGAAACCTTGTCCCTTTTCCTCTTCTGGTACAGTCTGAATAGCATTTAATCTTAAGAGAGAGAGTACTTGCTTTTGAGCCTCTGCCCACTGATTTGGGGGTAGATCTGGCCAACCGTTTGGGGTTGGTAACGTGTAAAAGTGAAATCTGTATCCTTGGGCAACAATGTTTAAAACCCATTTGTCCTGGGGAATGATTTCCCAGTTTTTTGCTTGCAGAGCAATCTTTCCCCCCTAAAGGAGCAGTTAGTTGAGAAGTGCTTGGAAGGTTTAAAGTTAAGTCATTAAGACAGCTTACCATAGGAGGGAGTCTTACTACTCCCTGATTTGGAAGTGGGAGCCCCCCACTGCTTAGTCCTGTGCGTACCCTGGAACTGAAGCCTGGGTGTTCTGCTGGTTCTGGGTTTGAACTGAGAAGGCCTGGAAGAGGCAGGAAAGGACCAGTTTTTTGAGGGCCAATGCCTACCAAATCTAGGAGGCTGCACTTGTAAGAAATCTTTAACAGTTTGCATAGATTTAACTCTTTCCTCCATCTTTTTAAGAACTTATTCTGCTTTGTTGCCAAACAGGCGGTCCTGATTTAAGGGAGCATCCAGCAATTTAGTTTTAACATGATCTGGCAAAGATTGCTCCTTAAGCCAAGCATGCCTTCCAAGTACAGACCCGGTGACAGCAGCCCTGCAAAATGCCTCTAGTGAATCAAAACCACACTGCAAAGTATGTTTTCCAACCTGTTCAGCAGAATGTATTAAATCCTGTAAACCCTTATTTTCAGCACAATCAGGAATCAACATCATTTTCTGTTTAAGCAAGCCAATAACATGCTGCTGATACTTTAACATATGAAACCGGCAATTTAAGGCCCTGATGGCCAAGGTTGCAGAGGTGTATACCTTCTTACCCCATCTATTCAGGGCCCTGGAATCTCAGAAGGGGTAGGATTTTTGGCAGTAGTAGCCTTAATGCCCTTGGGTCCCTGTGAAATGGTCTCAGGGTCCGCAGTAGGATTTTTAAAAAGGAACTTATGAGAATCAGGAACCCTGTAATATCCATCAGGTTTTCTGGGAGCAGGAGGTAGAGAGTCAGGGGCCAAGCTAGATTCCAAAAAGGCATCGTCAACAATGTCCAGCACGGGAGGGATAGGTAAAGGCCTGTGTTGGGGCAGGAGTAAGAAATCTCTAAGCCTCTTTTTAGAATCAGAGTAGTCCTGGCTTTTCCAGTGAAAATATTCCCTAAGAGTATGAAAGGTTTTACCAAAAGTAAAATCCTCTGGGGGTGAAGCAGAGGGAATAGAGTCCTCTGCATCAGAATCCTCATAGGTATACAAGGGTAAATCCTGGTCATCAGAGTAGACAGAAATTTCAAAATCCTGGTCAGAAGTATCATAAGCAAATTCAGTCCTGGGTCTCAGAGGGGGAAGGTTGGCTTCCCCTGATTAAAGTAATAAGGTCTTCAGCTATTCTTATCATTTGTTTTTTAGACAGAGGCCTGTACATGCGGTCTGGGCGTTGGTTTCCTAGGCCTGGTTCGAGTTTTAAGCCTAGAAGAAGAAGATGGTGTCAGTTTCATATGCAAGTCAATAGGCCTGAATACACCCCTCAGAAGCCGGTGCCATGCACAGAGGCTCTGGACCCATCCAAGGTACAGACATCCGCAGGTTCCCCTCTTGAAGCATCTCACGGCATACGGGACTCCGAATGGGTCTCAGTAGAGGTCTGCGAAGCTGAAGTAGCGGGTATCAGGGGCTGTGAAAGCACCTCACTGAGTACCGGCGAACTGGTGACTAGCTTAGGAGAAGCGTCGTCGGCAGCTTTGGACATAGGCGGCCTGTCTCTGTCTTAATCTTTGCGTTTTTTTGGAATGTTGGTAGTCGGGGGGCTTACCGAAAACATATCTGGATAATTGAATCAAGCACCAAAATATTTAGAAGCAAAAATGTACCAACAACAAATAGTTCATGGTTTAAATAAGGCACAAAACAGACAGCAAAGTACATCATGGTCAGGGCCTAGGCAAGGAATACAGTAGGGATGAAAATCTTTATGAGGTATTTGCTTTCCTCAAGAAATACAATTACTGACTTTTACTGACATCGGTTTAGAGCAAGAAAAAGTTTCCCCAATGGGGTACTTAGCTTTAGTTGAAGACTTCAGTTCTGAAACTCGACAACAAAAAATTCAGGAGTCGGCCGACAGGCACTTGCGAACTGTTGCTGCTTCGAGCACTGCACGGCAAGAAAGACTGATATAATGGCGTCGGCTGCATGCTTTATACCAGACTACCTGACGTCACGGAAGATGAGACAGCAACAAATGCAGGACCCAAGACTTTGATAAACAGGCCGACTGAGGGCTACTGCAAGCAGATAACCCAAATGTGATGACTGCAACAGTGAAACACAAAGAACATCTGTAAATTCTTAGACAAGCAGCATACAACTCAACCATGGCCAAAAACTGCAGCAAGCTATGCAAGTCAGATTATGTTACCAACATCAACTAAAAGTGGAGCATCAAGAAGCTTTGCACAGGAAACTCTGCCATACAGGCACAGTGACCGCACAAGGGCACAGCAATGTACCTTAACACAGTACTTCACAGCAAGCAAACTTCAAGGAAACTCAGTCATTAACTTAAAATAAATGAAAACTTTACAATATGTACAGAGTTTATCAAGCTTTAGACATTCCACAGTCCAACAAAAAATGTATTAGTGATAAGACCGTATATGATTGACAACACAAATATTTCACATAAAGAAAATAGAATGAGTCACTGAACAATTAAGACATAAAATGATTCTTTTAATTTACCATTATAGTGATTACATTAGAGAAATGCACTATGAAGTCTCAGACATACAACAATATTTACCATTTGAGCTGAATACCAAGCTATGACTCCACAGGCCAGATGGAGGCCCTTGGGACAACATTTAACCAAATAATCACATCCTACAGTGTACAATTCCTATATTAATACCTTTGCACAAATAAAGCATCATTCCACTGACACCTTTACCGCCACTCTCCATAAAGCAAATGCTACTAGTAATAGTGACAGGAAAAAATATATATATAAAACTACCTGCTCTGGGGCATTGCCATTGATATCCTGGAGGGGAGCAGCAGTTGATAACACTGAGGTAGGTGGACTTTTTTCAGATTCAACCAAAGTTTGGACATCTGTATGAATAGTACCAGAGACCCCATCCAGATGGTGCTCATTTTGATCATCCTTTGCTTTGTCTGAAAGGAAAATTAATTTTGCTTAAACACTGGTCACTTCCCAGCATATGTTCAGCTACATAGGCAAACTACAGTAAGTTTAGTAAAACTGACTATTCTTAAAATAACACTGATGTCCAAGATGTACAGTATTAAGTAAACTCTGTCCACATTCCTGAACTAATTGCCCGTTCAAGGACACTGCTAACAATGTGCTTTAAAAAGACATTTACTACTTCCTGTAACAAAAATGTCTAAGAAATTGTGCCTCAGTACCAGTGAAACAGTGCTAGATCTAACAAGTTTGGAACTAAAAATCAGAAGGCTAACTATTAGCAATTAATGGACTACTGCATGTGATAAAGGTATGGATGCCATCTAAAGACCACAAAAATCAGAATCATTCATGTTAATCACTATCATACAATTCAAAACATGAAACAGTTAAAAATAATCCCACACAATTACTATAGCAAGACAGGTTTACTCTGTGGATGAGTAATGCTGGTTCTACTGCTTTAGCTTATCTACATAAAATGTAATCCTGGTTTTCCAACCAAGAAGATCAAAATATCTTCCAAGTTATGCAGGCCCAACACAGGAGACAGGCTTTTAGGTGTTCTTTGTACCTTTTCCCCTAAAATATAGCAGATCAGGTCTTACAGATAAAAGTTGATCTATGAAAATGGCACTTTAATATTGATTCTACAGTGGGGTTTATCCTTTCCATCAGCAGTCAGTACCTTTTTCAAAAGTTCATTGTTAAGGAAGGGATTTGTACTCATGACGTCACATGCATGCTACAAATTCACATATGTACAGAGCTTATCATCCCCTTCAGTCATCCCATAGTCCAAAACCAGCTACAGTCTGCCCCAGCCCCTAACAAGTAACCACCTGCACAAATGAAGATTTGGCATACTAGAATAAAATAAGCAAAGTTGCCTTCCAGTTGCTTTAACAAAAGCCTTAATGACTTAGTGTCTCAAGCTTACTGTCATCGTAGAGAACTTTGAGCCTCTTGGGCATTAAAAGTCACATGATGATTCTGGTTTTAATAAATTTTACAGAGTTGCATAGGACAGCAAATATGAATTTAAAATGTAAGGTTGCCCTTCATGTAAATTTCAACAAAACTTCACTCAGAGAAAACAACCAGGTTAATTTATAAAAGATTAAGACATTATTAGGGGCTTCCAGAATGGCTGCACACTGATCAAGAGCTTGATAAGAGCTCTCCCAGAGTGAAAACAGAAACTGGAAACAAAGCCAATAAAAGTTTTCCATTCCTTACTGGCGAAGAATTACACTGTCCAGAGGCCAACAAAGAAGAACTTTGGAGAATGACAGAAAAAAAGTCAATCAGAAAAGGACAAATTCTAGCAGGGAAAAAATGTGCAGCTTTTCAGTAAAACATAGTTCAGTTTCAGCTTTGGTACTGGAGCTGGCTTTAAGTAAATGCTGAAGGAATAATACATAAAGTCAAATAAAATGCAGCCAAAACAAAAGCAGCTTTAATTAGCTATTCATATGAACTGATAAAACTGCAAAAATCAAGGATGAAATGGAGAAAAGGCTGGCTGAGTGTAACACTTCTCAAAAAAAAAGAACGAGAGAGTTGGAAGATAGGGCACAGAGAAACATTGAGATAGTCTGCTGTACCAGATGAACAATTACAAATAAGCAACTGGACTGGTGTTAAGCAGCATGCTTTACTAAGTGACAATGCACAATGCATATGTCCAAATCTGGCCAAAAAAAAGCAGAAAATACTTGTATTAGTAAAGATGCAATCTTACGGACTGAAAGAGATGCTTCTTACAAAACTGTGGCAGAAGGGAAAAGTATCACAAACTGGGGTCAGCAGAGTGTGGAAAATGATTAACTGTACACTGTGCAGAAGAGGAGCAAGTTCATCTCTGCAATCAGGGAATGTTGAGAAGTAGATGCAAGATTCATGCTGCTATATCCAGATATAATCACAATATTTTTTCATGGAAGATCAAAGACATTTTTGAAGAGCGGGATAATGAGACAAAGTTTATACAACAAAGACAGAGAACTGGCAACCAGAAAGGGACTATGCTTCTGCGAACAGAAAATAAGGAACTCCAAGGCCAGGCAGGACAGCAGAACCAAAAACGTTTAATGTAGACCAGCACAGCAATGAAAAATAGGTACAAGGTAACACAGTGTCACCAGAATCACACGGTTAAGCGCTTTCACCTGGAACACCCCCAGGCTTCATCAGAACAATTCAACTGCCCGAATCACTGCTATAAATACTAAATTGATCATAAATTCACAGCAATTAGTGACGGTTAATTACATTAACAATTTAAAGAGCCCTACACAGTCAATTCTAAAAATAAATGTATGCATTTATACAACATCCTTAACTTAGGTTGTAAAATTCAAAAATAAATTGGTTCATCATCACATTAAAAAGCCTAGGCACAATCATACTACAATGTTAAAAGAACAGATATATCATCAAAAATGTTTTTAAATAGTATAAGTTGTTTTAAAAATGTTGTAAATTTCTAAAATATTCCCACCTACATCTACTTGTAAAGACCCATTTGGGTAAATGTGGTGTAGTTCGTATTGATATGACACTCTTATAATTTTGCTGCTCTTAGTTTTAATACACTGTTTATGCTAATTTGATCATTTAAACCCAGGGTCCTTCCTGAATCTAACTTAAGTTGCCAGAAAAGCTCCCTATATTCTAGCCTGGCTTCCCAGCAACCTCCCCGTGGATCAATAGTTACCTGTTCTAATACAAAGAACTTGGGTTTCATGTCATTGCATACCCTAGAATGCTTGTATAATGCATTAGATTATTTGTCCTTAGTTACCTCATACATTTGTGTTCATACACTCTCCTCCTAAAATTCCTCTCTGTTTTCCCCGATATAAAAACTACGATAGGTCTCACATATCACTAGGTAAAATTAGAGAATCACGATATCCTCTGGCTATGATTTGGAGAATTGGCGGGTCGATCTGCAACCTAGGGTTGCCGCTAGGTGCCGCAAATCCAAATTACGACAGAGTGAGCGGTGAATAGCTATCTCAGCCCTCCTCACGTTCGAAGGGACCGCCTCTACCTCTTCTAGGAGCCCCTCTGTTTCTGGGAAATTCTCCTGTGTCACCTCTGCCACCGGGAAGGCTTTGTCCGGAAACTGCGGGGCGCCGACTTCGAGACCACATCTTCTTCTGAGACTTTGGTTCCTGAAGGCCGGGGCTCTGGGGTGCAGGATTCCGGCAGTTAGCGGCTCATCTCCCAGTCGGCTCTGGAGTCAGCGTCTCTACGTGAAGCGGTCTTGCCAAACAGGCGAGAACTACCATCAAGGCGTTCATAGCGGCGCTTTGAAAGAACTCAGAAAAATACGCGGTAGGCCCTAGATGGCGCAGCGTCTAGTGACCAGTCCTTAAACGCTCCTCGCGCCTTCCGTTGCATGGGAGAGTAGCCGCGCCAGTATTTGTAACTTATTTAAGAGTCTGTGAAGGTAGTGGAGTGCAAGAACTCTGTCGCATAAACAATGGACTTCGGGGGATGCAAGCGTATTCAGCAATAAGATCTCGCTTCCTCCTGTGAACATGTACAAATGGTTCAGCGCAGGAAGATTACGCCCGAACTGAACATCGCTTTGCCAAGGAAGAAATCATCAGACTCGCGCTGGTGGGTGGACTGAGGACTCTCCAGAGCAGTTCCCTCTTTTTGCGGCGCGTGGCAGGGGCATCTACGGAGGCCTTACTCAATGGGTCGGTGGGATGGCGGATAAGATCCTATCCGGTCTCTTGAGGTAACCGTGTCCAGTTCCTTCCGCCTGGTATAGGGTGAAAGAGGGTGGCCGAATCGAGGGAGACACGGGTCGGGCTGCGTTTAATGCCTCCAGAACGGACTTCGTAATGGGAAGAACAGGGGCGAACCACCCCCCCTATCACGAGGAGCATTTCCATGATATGCCAAAGGGAGACATCTCGAGAGTGACCGTGGAGTTAGCCCCTCAAATCCATTATGCTTGAGGGCTTCGAAGTCAATAATGCCTCCTTTTGCATTATGCCACGAGGGGGCCCTCTGGGAAACATGGGAGTCGCGGCATGGTATTCCATAGGAGCAGCAGGGCACAAGCGAGGCTGTCCCAGGAGGCGGTGAGTGGAAGCCTGGCCCGGTGCAGAGGCGGGGCGGAGGCGGAGCAAGTGCCGGGGTCGCTCCACTGCGCGAGCCAGCGACCTACATCAAAGCGAAGGGTGGACCTCGGCCGAGATCGACAATGCGGCTCCCCGCCGGATCAGTGGACGAACCCGGCGGCGCTTCCGCAGTGGAGGATTGTCGCTCCGACACAGAGCGGCGCCGAAGGGTGACTGATCCCCGAGTGAGGCTGGGTCCAGAACTGGAGCAGCTAAGCGCACTGAGGAAGCAGGGTTGGATCGAGAAGTACCAAGTACTGTCGGTAGCCGGGCCTTTGGCTCCGGCTGGATCTTCCAAAGCTCCAGCTGCTCGAACCCGGATGGCGGGTGGGAGAAGGAGCAGGCGGCTTAAGGGTGTTGAAATCCCGAGATGAGGAGGCAAACACTCCCATCTGTTCTGAAGGCCTGGATGAACCTTCTCATCATCGGTCCAGATCAGCATCAGAAAGGCGGGATTAGCGAATCTCGGAGCCTGACCTACGAGGTAAACCTGGGGTGCCTCTCGAGCCAAAAGAGAGATCACTGTCTTTGAGGGAGGGAGGGGAGCACACACAGGGGCGGGAGGCGAGGAGGAGGCCGTCTCAGTAGCTCGCGAGGCGGGGGAGAAGCCAGCTTGGGGCCGGGGAATCCTGCTAATTGAGCGGCCGCGCTTATGAATGCTCTCCTCGATCCCTTTTCTAGCATCCCTCTCCAGCGATTGGTGGGAGGTTGAGTCCCAGGAGCAGGAGGGTGCCACAGAAGACAAAAGGATGGGTGTTGTTCGACTCCTGCTTATGAGGAGGCACCCAGACAACTGGTGATGGAGCCATGGGAACAAGCTTGGACCTCCGCTCCCAGAATACCTGAGGTGCTAGCCTGCAGTGGAACAGGTGCTCTCATCTGTGGCTACTAACACGGTGGCTGTCGGCGGTGAAGCTTGCCCATGGCTGATGAGAAAATAGATTTAGAGCAATTCATGCAAAGTATAAGCTACAAAAGTAGCAAGCAAAAGACACACAGGCACAACACATACGGCCTGGGTGGAGAGGAAAAAAAATTACTTAATTTAGAAAACCGGGGCTTTATCAAGAAACTAAACTTTCACACATAAAAACAAAAAACTTTAAATTTCTGTTTAACAAGTAATAAATGACCACTTAGCTGAGAGCTATGAATACAAATCCAGTCACCAAGCTAGCGGCAAGCGAGATCTGGTGGTGAGGCAGGGGCATTGCTTATGGGTGAGCTGGCGAAGGCAGGTCCTGGCACAGTATGCCAGTTGGGTATCGATAGAGGATCCATAACCCACAGGTTGCAGACAAATGAATATCCTACTTCAGATCCACCAGTTTAGAATTACAGTTATAAAAACATGCAGCACTCACACAATATTTCTTAGATGGTATAAAAACTTGTTTATTGTCTAATATGCAACTGCACTGGTTACATGTCCCGCATTTATAAGTCCCCCATTTTCCACCATTACTTAATCTATTCTTGGTCTCATTCATTTCAAATAGTTCTTTTAAATTAGTGTCTCTTCTTCTAATGAGGTGGGCTTCTCCGGGAAATAGTTCCTTTTCTCTTTATTTACTCTTAAAATAGTCCACGGTTTCCTCACAATATCCTCAACTTGAGCAGAGGTGGTAGAAAAGGTATGTATAAATGCCCCATCGTGACTATCATTTACCTTATTCACTTGACCTCCTATAGTCCTTCCAATTCCCAACACGGGATAATATAAAGTGTCCCGGTCCCTAATCACCTCCTTGGCTAGTGTGTCAAATGGTGTGGGATACCCCCTCTCCAAAAACTAAATGTGCAAGAAGTTCTACCTCTTCTAAGAAAACAGTCCTTTTACTGGTCATTCTTGATGCTCTAATAAGTTTGTCCTTTAATAATCCCTTTCTTTTGGTAGTGGGGGTGTCCACTGTCATAATGTAAGTATGAGTTGGAAAACGTGCTCTTTCTAAATAATTTAAACTGAAAGCACTAGTTGGCATAATCTTTGTACAGTGCAACATTTAGATAGTCTATATTCGATTGGGATAAGGTGTAAGTAAATTTTAAGAATTCAGAAGAATTGTTACGATAACAAAAAACTCTTGTAGTAGACTTACTTATGAACCTTCCCAAAAGAGATAGATGTCATCAAGGTAATGAGTGTAAAAGGAAATATACTTGTTCCAATCTGTCTCGAATATGAATTTCCTCTCCCAATAATACAAGACAGTTTGCATAAAGAGGGGTGCAGGCAGATCCCATAGTAACCCCCTTTTCCTGCTTATAATATTTCCGGATGAAATAAACAAAGTTGTTCTTCAAGACAGTGTCCATAAATTCCAAATCAAATTTACAACGTTACCTTTCAAATGTCCAAACTCCATTAAGACCTTGCCAAACCAGTCTAACCCCGTGCCGTGTGGAATACTGGGAAATAATTCAACCACATCTATGGTGACTAGGAGAACTTTATTGTCAAATTTGTCCTTAGTAATACTCTTAAGAAAATCCCAGGAGTCCCTTGTAACATGTACAACTGAATGGATGAATCCTTTGAGATGATCTATAAAAATGGAAAGGGGTTATGTAATAGAACCCGCCCCTGCAACTCTGCTTCTGACTACTGACAAAGCCTGCAAAGAGACTTTGCCAGTGAAACCTTTTTCCACTGTTCCAAAGGAAAACGCTTGAGAAAGAAAAAGATACAATCAGGAGTACCTTTACACTGTTCGTTGTACCTTGGACTTGAACAAGGGACTGGTGTTTGGTAGAATGACAATCATGAACACAAGCAACACTGTGCAACTAGTTTTTAAAAAAAAAAAAACAAAAAAAAACCATGGAAATCATAAAGCATCAATCCCACTGAATACAGGTATAGACATGTGAAATGTGGCATTTGCAAGAAGACTGAAACTTACCTGGCTGTGTTAAACTAGTGGGTGAACTATAAAGCATATACCGAACGTTATGCCATTTATGTTTGGAAGGATATTGAAGGGACTGAAGACATAACTAAATGAAAGAGTTTTATTCTTAATATTTGTATAAAAATGCCATTATGGAAAGTGCAGGTTATACAGTAAAGCAGTTTTGTACAATGTCCAATTCAAGAGTATTTTGGATGCAAGGTTGGGGTGGGTTCTTATCAGTGACTGATGTATATGCCAAAGATATAAAACCAAGAAAGTAACATGTTTTAAGATGTATGGTAACCAGACTTTACGCTGTAACAAAGAAAAAAATTGGACAGAATCAAGATGGTAATATAATGCTGTGCCCTTGGACTGGTGGGAAATGTAAAACTGCAGTGATTACATTATGGGTACAATTGAGATAATTTTCCTTTTTTAACATGTAGATATCTATAATAATGTCCTTCGTTTAACCTAGAGGCAATGTTTACAGGCTTGAAAAAATAAGATAAAAACAATGAAAGGCAAGAAAATGGGAGTTATTTCTTGCATTAGCTACTTTTTTCCCCATTAGTAAAAGCATTCACTCGGAGACAAGTCCACAGGTGAAAGCAGTTAATTACGAGTGGTCTCAATAGTGTGTTCTAAGAGAAATTTACAAATATTCTTCCATGCATCTACAAAGTTATTAGACGTTGCTTCATTACTAACTATATTGAATTTGTACTATGCTGCACATATGTAATGAATCTTTGTATTATATGTATATGGTTTTGCATTGAACTACTGTACGCGTTTCAGAATGTACCATAAGTTCTCCACTGTAAGGTGCTGTACTGAATTTGTACTACACTGCTCACATGCAATGTATCCTTATAATATATGTAACTGTTTGTCGCATATTATGCTATATGTACTGTATAATACTTATTCTAGGTTTATAGAGCTTTTCTTCCCAAGCCTCCACTGAAAATGGGCTCCCCTTGGTCCAGTGGACTATCCTGGTAAACAAATGCAAATACATAAATACATTTTACTTGCAGAGAAGTCTGCAGTTGCAAGCAATTAATCATAAGAGGTCTGAATACTGTTTGCTGAGTGACATGTACAACAACTAACAATATTTCAAGGTACACTAGAAAGCAGTTCTGTGAACAAAAGAAGTTTCAAACAGTGGAAGTGAGGAGAACAGGTTATACGAGTATTTGCCTCCTGAGCAGACTTAGTACTGTAACACATTTAATATAATACTGCACAATTTCTTTGTTCAAAGGTAGACACTCCATTTTTGGGGGGAATAAAAGTTAACATTTTCTTAAGAATGCATGCTGTTTTTCACAGCACACATTCATAATTTACAGCCATTAGTGTAAGTGGAAATAGAGGATCCAATGCACACCATAGCTCTCAACCTTCCATCTCTAAAATGAGGAACACTAGCCCTCATAATGTGGAACAAATGGGCAAAATGTGGAACACATACTAATGGCTTACTAACAACTTCAACTAGGAAGGTCATAGGATGGTTAAAATATGCTGGTTTTACTTATAAGGAAGATCTTTTAATGAATTAATATGATTAATTTCTATTTTCAATGGATTTCACTAAAAAAAAAAATCCTAACACTGAATGTGTTACAGAGTCTTTCAATGTGGAACTTTAAGGAACGTGAACTTTTTAAGACCCCAAATGAGGTACGTTCCTCGTAATGAGACACTTGAGAGGTACGATGCACACTTTACCAAGGGAGAGTTTTGGAATAGGTGCAGCTCTCAGTTTAGGGTAACTGCTGCTTTTTGGAGGGGTAAACTTCATTTTTTTTGAAAACGTAGTATTCTATGTTTATTACAAGTAAAAAGGGGATGGGGTTTCTGAAAATGTGTGTGTGTGTGTGTGTGTGTGTGTGTGTGTGTGTGTGTGTATATATATATGTGTGTATGTATATATATATATATATATATATATATATATATATATATATATATATATATACACACATTTGTTTGTTTGTGTCTTTCAGTTTATCCCGGTTAGGGGTCGCCACAGTGGAACTCCAGTCCACTAATGATTGGCAGTAGATTTTTACGTACTGGCTTGCCGGGCATAACGCACAACCTTCAACGAAGGAACGCCCATTCACGCATGTCGCCACACAGAAGACGCACTAACTGAGAATCGAACGGGCAACGTCTAACTGTGAGGTGACAACGCTACCGCATATACATACAGACACACACATTCACACACACACACACACACATATATATATATATATATATATATATATATAGATATACATACACACATATACACACACACAATTTTTTGGTTCGAGTTTAATTAAAGCAAAAAGTGACATAGGTTCAATTGGACACAACAGGCAGCTAAGACAGACAAAACCACAGTGAAAAACTTTTCTAAAGCAAACTTCACCTTACTTAAGGCAGAGGTGGTAAGTTTCACAGCCCACATGCTAAAGGATAACACTGCCCAAGATGCAGAATCCTTTACAATTGCACTCTATGAGCACCTACAAGGATGCATGGATTGTGCCATCCCTAGCAAGACAAAGACTTACTCCCTTAAGAGAAGGAAACCAGTCTGGTGGACCCCTGCCATTAACAGGTTATACAACAGGAGGAGGAAACTAGTTCAGAAAAAAAGCAAATCCCAAGAAGGAAAGACATCCCTGATCAGTATCAGTAAGAAACTAAGGTCCCTCATAAATTCATACAAGGCTAACTTCGAAAGAAAAATAGCCAAGGATTCTAAAGATAATCACAAAGCCTTCTTTAGCTATGTCAAGAATCTAAGTAGCAACTCGCACATATGCTCTGAGCTAGTGCAAAATAGAACAAAATATACTGAACCTACTGATATTGCCAACATCCTGGCAGATAGATTCAGTGCAAACTTCACCCCCTCTCACCTTCAAAAGGGCTCACAACAATATCGGAAAAGTGTAGTGTCCCAGCACAGGTGAAAACAGCCCTTTCAAAAGCCAAAAACACAGCATCAATGGGGCCAGATGGTCTCCCAGGCTGCATCTTGCACGAACTACAGAACGAACTAACCGCCCACCTAAACACGCTGTTCAACCTCAGCCTCTCCACAGGCTATGTGCCCATAGAATGGCATACAGCAATGGTTATTCCGCTCCAGAAAGGAAGTGCCACAACTGACCCTGGTAACTATCGCCCCATAAGCCTGACTAGTCTGGTCTGCAAGGCTATGGAGTGCATCATGGAACTCATTAACAAAGACATTGGGAACCTCCAAACACTTGACCCGACCCAGTTCAGCTTTGTTAAGGGCAGATCATGCCTACTAAATCTGGTTGACTTTTTCGAGACCGTCACCAAGGCCATAGACGAGGGAAAGGTGGTTCACACAGCCTACTTTGATCTCGCAAAGGCATTCAACACCATTCCTCACGTGGGTATTATAGAAGAACTCACCAGCCTGAACATAAACCCCTACGTCACAAGATGGGTTGCCGACTGGCTTACAGACAGAACTCACACGGTAAGAATAGTGGGCTCCAGGTCCGACTCTAAACTGTTCGGCATATATTTCTCAGAAGTACAGGCAAACACAGGAGGACTATGGCTAACCAAGTTCGCCGATGACTGCAAACTGGGAGCCATAACCGACTCTCCGGCTGACACGGACATCCTTCAAAAAGGCCTTACTGAGACAGACACCTGGTGTCAAAGTCATGGCCTCAAGCTAAATGCCAAAAAATGCATAGTCATCCCGTTTGGGAAAAACAAAACACCCACGAATTACCACATAGGCAGCAGTCCCGTTAATACAGAAGAGGTAATAAGCTGGAAATGAGCTATAATAACATCACTAGATTTGCCACTGGCTCCCCTTATAGAACCCACCACTGCTGCAACCTGCAACAACTCAGTTGGTTAGAACTACAGAACCAACTACAATATAATCAACTTCTGATTGCTCAAAACATTCTCCACCACCCTACTAACACCCCTACCCTTTCTAATCTGATCTCCCCATACAAAAATCTTACAACACTACGCTCAGCTAACAAGTTACACATTGCCAACAATATATCAAATAACAAAGCAGGAGATTCACTCTTTTCCAATGTGGTTGGTAGAATCTGGAACAAGCTTCCTGACACACTCACTTCTCTCTCCTCTACACAACTCTAAGAAACACCTCAGATATTACCTAAAAGGACAATGGCTTTGTCCCTGCTCTAAGCCTGATTAAAACATACTTATACTTTTTCGTCCCCTCCTCTCATGCTTTTTAACAAACCCCACCCCTGTGAGTCAGTGACTTTTGACTACCAACCACTTTTTTACCTGCTCTTTCTCCTGCCTTGTCTCTACTTTATTTTTTTCTTTTTCTTTTCTTTTCTTTCCCTTACTTTGTGATTTTGGATTTAAGTTTCTCAAATGAATGTTGATGCTTAATTATGTTAACTGTTGTATGATTGTATTTGCAACCCCTCTGTAGAATTAAAATATGATTATGCTATATCTACTCTAATGTCTCTGTACAGTGTTCACAATACTAACTTCTGTACTTGTTATGCTGTATAATTGTAGCTAGTCTTTTTTTGCTAAGTTTTTAATACCTTAATGAATTTGTACATGGAGCTTTTCTCCCCGGGCCTCTGCTGAAAATGGATATGTATCCAGCTAGACTAGCCCGGTCAACAAAAATAAATAAATAAATAAATAAAATAAATAAATCTGGGGACCCAGGTAGATGGTAATCTCTCCTTTGACAATCATATTGCCAAAGTAGTTAGGAAATCTTTCTATGTGGCCCATCTAATTACTAAAGGGTTCGCATTAGAAATAAAGAGGTTATAGTGCCCCTCTACTCATCACTTATCAGACCCATCATAGAGTATAATGCCCCATTTGGGATGTACCTCACAAGACACTTCCAACAGCTGGAAAGACCACAAAAGCACCTCACCAAGAGCATTACTGGCCTCAAACATACGTCCTATGCAGCTCGACTGAAAAAACTCCAGCTGTACTCAGTGGCATATCGCTTACTCAGAGGTGATCTCTGCCTGACTTACAAAGCCATGTCCAACTCAGAACACAACTGACCCTGGTAACTATCGCCCCATAAGTGACGGACATGCTCCACCTAAAGAAATCCAAGTCACTGCGAGCCACATGCTCTAGTGAGCTAAACCTCGTCACAACAATAAATAGAACATGCTGGAGGGATAGATTCCTGTCAGAGACTCCCCATGCTTTGGAGCACAATTCCTAACTACATTAGGCAGAGCCCCTTACTAACACTCTTCAAGAGAAGCCTTGACGAGTGGATAGGTAACAGAAAATACACCTCTGGGATCACTTCATTGGCTCTGCTTGACAGACGCTTAGTTAATTAATCAATGGGGCGGCGAAAGCAGACACACTCTGGCTAGGCTTAAAAATGCCCTCGGGCAGATAGCCTAGTACCTACCTATGAACCTAATCAGCTTGCCAAACCCAAGAGTGAGCATGTATGTAGAAAGTTGGAAATATGTATCCAAAAGAGCTGTCATATATAACAGATGGGAATCCCAGCATTTTATCATAATGGCTACTCTGTCTAGATTAACAAGCAATATAAACAACTTGAAAGGTATAGACAAAAAGCAAAGATTACTGAATTATATTAAGTGCGGGGGGTGCAAATAGCATTGTTGCAGGACACACATTTGGATAGAAATGAGCATGTGAAAGGAATTCAGGACAGACATTCTGCAAAATATCTGGATCACAGGAAAAAAATCAGTACTAGAGACTGCTACTGTGGCTCCTATGATGATGGAAAATCAAAAAATACAATTACGGTATACTTGTGGTAGCAGAGTTACTGGCAGAGAAGGAGAAATATCACAGTCTTGCATTTATATTGCACCTAAATTTATTACGGATGTTAACAGAATTTTGGTAGAAACAATACAACTTCAGTAGGGAATATTATTTATGGAGAAACTAGAAAGGATAATATAACTAAACAGAGTAGATTTCTGAAGAAATATAAATATTATTTGGAATGGAAGATGTGAATTTAGAAGTAGGAACACATAATTTACATGTTATTCCCCAAAAGCAATAACTGGGCTAGACTGGATAGAAATTATATTTTACAGGGGCATATATATTTAATTTAAAGTTTTCATACTCATCCGATAAATATTTTAGATCATGCACAAATAAAATTAAGATAAGGATGGAGGGTAATGAAGTAAAAATAACACTGGCATTTCACTACTTGTCTGTTAAAATTAGTGAAATTGAAGGAATGGATAGTGGAAATGATTTGAAAGTTATTAAGGAACATAGAAATATCTTCAGATGGAACAGCTAAGGAATAACCAAATGAAAACTATAAAACACGACAGAAATGAGAGATGGGAAAATAGGAATCATTTAGAAGAATCGACAAAAATGAACGTATTACAAAAGCAGGATC
Organism: Protopterus annectens; assembly: GCF_019279795.1. Classification (NCBI taxonomy): domain Eukaryota; kingdom Metazoa; phylum Chordata; order Ceratodontiformes; family Protopteridae; genus Protopterus; species Protopterus annectens. Next base: position 174,347,027 of record NC_056743.1, on the reverse strand, counting down.
TCACAGAAGAAAATGATCAGCTGTAGAATGATTTCACCAACCCCCCCACACCAAATATAATCTCAGGGGTATCTCTCAATCTCAACCCATCCTATAACTAGAAAAACTAAATTTCCTTGCACTGACCATGCATTCTCCATCCTGGCACCTAAACTATGAGACTCCATTTCTCCCTCAGATATGTCCAAAACTACTCAAGAGTTCAGACAGCTCAAGGAAAAACTCTGCAGCCAAATGACATGCAGTGGCACACATTCAGGTAACATTACATGAACCCTGAAATACTCTCACACCCCTTTATCTCTATTACAATCTTTCCGTATCTCATCTTGTTATCCCATCACTTAACTGCCTTTCAGTCACTTTAACCTCCCTCTTCCAGTCTCTCAAACTTTCTCTCCTTTCTGCTCTTCTGTCTGCATGCGTCTCTCACCACTTCTGTATTCTCTCCACGGTTAGTCTTTCCTGCAACTATTAACACACAACTATTCTAAAGGTCTTCATATCTTATCTTTCTACATAAACATATGCCGCTATCCTTGTGGTATAAGCCAGCTCAGTCACTGTAGTTGCATCATGTCCAAAAAGCTTTGCTAGGCAAAATTGCATTTTTCATCCATGTTTTGACACTGAAAAATGTTTCTTGAACTAAATGTTATAGCATATTCCTGTTATCTAAAAATGTTTTGTTCATTTTTTTAATGTGATGCTATTTACTTACCCACAGTGTGCCTGAAAATGGTCTAATGAATTTAATGCACTACCCTGGTAAACAAATTTGCAGTGTAACAAAATCTAATAGAGAAACTCAGGGTTGTGCTGCTTAATGCTAGGAGTGTAAACAAGACACTGCACTCCCTGGAAGCACTCCTCACCTTGCAGGGTGCTGACGTCTGTGCAGTTACTGAAGCATGGTTCAAGGCCACTCAGAGAAACCCCCCCCCCATGCAAGACTAAAATGCCTTCCACACGTTCAGACCTCAAAATGAGCGTGAAATAATTAAAGGTGGAGATGTATCCTTCTTCATTAAAACCAAATACACTTCAAGACTGGTAAGACAGCATGACTCTCTCGAACTACTCCATGTCCAGTTAACTACTGGGAAAGTACCATACCACATCATTGCTAGCTATAGATCCCCACCATGACTGGAATCCCTTACCACACAGCCCAACACCTTAGTCACAAGATATTTCAATTATCCTTCCATAGACTGGGGACATACACAAGCAAAAGCATGCTTGCCAGGAGGTTCTTGGACTTCGTTAACACAAATGCTCTGCACCCCCACCTGAGGGTCTAATATTCTAGACATAGTACTCACCAACATGGCAGGGTTCGTTGTACTTACGTATGCATGATGCCTCCCTGGTTAGGTCAGACCATAAATCAGTCTCATTTGAACTAACTACTGGAACTGACACCCTCACAGGAACAAAAATTACAAATAAAACTTGACCAAAGCTAACTACAGCCTACTATACAATGGTGCAAAAAGCTTCATACCACCTGCAATCACAGACATCAATGATCACTAAGCAGAAGTGTATGCAAATGCCCTGTACAAACACTTAAGCAACTGCATAAACTCTGCTGTACCTGATCAGATTAAAACCAAGTCTTTCCATAAAAACAAGCCACCACGGTGGACTTCAACTATAAACAGATTATATAAAAAGAGAAAGAAAATGTTGTCCAAAAGCAAGAGAGATATCAATCTGCAGAGGATGTGTTCCCTCCTAAGCCTAAACAAGAAAATCAGAAATCTTGTAAGGTCTTCTAAAGCAAATTACGAAACTAAAATTGCATGCCTAGCCAAGGACAATCATAAGGTATTCTTTAACTATGTCTGAAGTCTAAAAGGGAATACCCATCTATGTGCAGAACTGATTGTAGATGGGATCACTTAATCTACACCAGAAGATATTGCCAACCTGCTATCTGACAGATTCAGTGCAAGCTTCACTCCTATATCCCCACTTACCATATCCCAAAGCATACCTGACACCAGACCTCTGCCTAGTATCACTAGAGAACAGATCATCTCTGCGCTCACCAAGGCCAAAAACACAGCCTTACTGGGACCAGATAATACCCCAGATTGTTTACTAAACAATCTAAAACACCACCTAGCAGATCCACTTGACATTCCCCTTAATCATAGCTTGAGAACTGGCTATGTCCCTGCATAATGGAGAACAGTAACAGTAATCTTTCTTCACAAAGGGGAGCCACCAACTGACCCTGGGAACTACAGACTCCTAAGTCTAACCAGCCTCATCTGCAAGGCCATGGAAAGACTCATCCTGGACTTAACAAGGAAATAGGCAAACTGCAAATGCTTGACCCAACCCATTTTGGCTTGAAGGGCAGATCAAGCTCATTAAACCTGGCAGACTTCTTTTGAAAATGTCACAAAAGCCATAGATGAAGATAAGACTGTGCACATAGCCTATCTCAACCTTGCTAAGGCTTTTGACAACTCTCCACTCTGGCATCATTGAGAAACTCTCCCAGATAGGGATTAACCCTTACATTACTAGATGGGTAGCCAACTGACTCACCAACAGAACATACACTGTCAAAATTGGTGACTCTACCTCCACCAGTGGAGTGCCATACCAGTCTGTGCTGGCACCCTTCCTGTTTGGCATCTATTTCTCAGAAGTCCAGGCAAAAGCAGATGGGCTTTTGCTCACCAAGTTTCCTGGTGATTGCAAACTAGAAGCAATCACGGAGTTCCCCCAACGTTGTCAACATATTACAAGAAGGGCTAACACAAACAAATGATTGGTGCCAAAGCAATGTTCTAAAACTAAAGGCAAAAAAATACATTAGTCCCTTTGGCAAAACGGGATTCTCTACAAATTACAACACTGACAGCACCCTCCCTGAGTTCCAACCCAGTGGTGCAAGACTTGGGAACACAGACTGACAGCAATCTGAACTTTGACCACCAAGTTTCCACAGTAGTAAGGAAAGCCTATGTAACGCACCTTATAAGCAAGGGCATAGCATCCAGATCAAGGGATGTTATAACTCCACTGTACTCAACCCTCATCAGACCACTACTAGAGTATAATGCACCCTTTTACATGAACCTCACCAGACACCTGCAGCAGCTGGAGAGACCTCAGAGGTTTCTCACTAAGAAAATAAACAGACTCCAAACCATGACCTACATGGACAGGCTGGCCATACAG